>NC_061121.1:138403317-138456805 GCF_002878395.1 Capsicum annuum | reverse complement strand
CTTTTAAGTGTTCTTCAAAGGGATCAAAGGGATCAAAGGTACTGACTTATTCTATGAATCTTCATGTATAAGGCATATACTCCTTCCCTTATTGTTAATTCCAACTAAATGCATACGTATTGTGTTTTAAAAATTAATTTATGGATCACGAATGATGGTTTTTGAAATATATGTTGAGGGTGGTGATGTATATGTTTGGTATTGGTTTAAACTATGTTTTTACATATTTTTGGTAGTGGTTTCCATATGTGGTTATTGGCTGGTTATGTTTAAAAAAATAGATCTTGAGTAACCCTAATTATGGTGGTTTATGCATTGGTTTTGGTCTTGGTTAAGGTATGCCCTCAACATGCTTGATAAAATGCCTCAAACAATCATTTTACACTATTATTGAACTTCCATTGGCACTCTTGAATCCTTTGGTTTGGTAATGGAACCTTAAATGGATTTGGAAGGTTTTGCATTGTTTAAATGTTTTAAATTATATAAATGTTTGGCATGGTCTAAAATGGTTTGGAAATGGTTTTAAATGGTGAACATGTTGTAAAATCTTGGTGGCTATAAAAATTGTTATGCTTGTGGGGAGCATGGAATCCCCTAAGTGGCTTAATATGGTAAATGGAAGGGTACTTGAAGGACCCCTTAAACCCATATATGGTTGGATATGGATAGTACTTGCAAGTATGGATCGTATGATGATACCGACACTAAATGGACTTGGTTAATAATTGATAAATAAATTTATTATTTTCTTGGTTATCATTTTAATTGGGCAATAATTTTTGGATGTGTATCATAGTCGTGGAAGGTAGAGTCCCAGGGGGACAAAAACTAGAAACTCATATTTGCTGATGTAAGGTTGGTCTTGGTGATCGTGTGCATAATATCACACTATATTTTGGGGGTTGTACTAGTTATCGCAAGTATTTATTACCCTTTTGTAAGGCTACATACACTGGGGACCTTTCAGTAGGGGAAGGTAAACCCATATAGCCCGTGGATGGTTTAGGATGGTAGAGCTTCATAACCCAAGTAAGGGTTTTAATGGAATGCTAAACCTAATTCCCTTTGCTTGCATGGTTATATATATATACAGGTTTGTATGCATTACAAATAGTTTAACTTGGCTTTGTAAATGACATAATTTTATCCTTATCTTGAGTACATGTTAGTGTTCACCCACTAACCCATCTTTGGGTGGCTATATACCCATGCTATATAGGAACCGACCATTCTAGTACTCCCACGTAGTGATCAGATTTGGGGACATTCTATGTTGGATTGAAGTGGTGATCTTTCATACTCCAAAAGGCATCTATTTTATGTCGTGGTTTACTGTACATATTTCTTTTCTTTTATAGACTTTGGTTTTGGCTATGGTCGGGGGCATGTCCTGACTAGGTACTTTTTGGTTGGTCAAGAGGCTTTGTGTGGACAACTGTGGACTTGGGTATGGTATAGATTGTTTTGTTATATGTACATACATATATTAGCATATTATTATGGTATTGGTTTATGGTTTCTGCATTGGTTTGGGTTGGTTATTAGTGGTTGGACTTGGTTGGGTTGCTCTCGGATATAGACTTATCCCTGAGTCATCAAATTGGTGAATAAGCTATCTTGTTATATGTTCGAACATCATCAGAATTAAGGTATGTGTTTGGTGGTCGGGTTGGGTAATGGCGGAAGTTCCCGATCCTTGTCGGTCTTGGGATTTCCAATTACGACAAGACCCTAGTTTAGGTCGGGACAAGTTGGCATCAGAGCTTTATATTTTAGTATCATGGGGTATCCATAAAGGCATGTTGAGTAGAGTGTTTCTTATGGGTGTGTCGTGCACCACACTTGTAATCAGAAGACTACTGGGAATTTAGGATGTTTCACTTTCATTGTTATTATACTTTTAGGCTTTGAAGTCTATGGTTTTGAACTCTTTTCTGAATCTTCCTTGGTTTACAATTCAGATCATGTCTCCTCAATAATATAAAGTGGTGGAAACTTACCTGTTCTACTAAAAAACAACATGGATAGATCTAGTCTAACTCATGGGGCACCAGTGCGGTCAGGGGTCGCAGTTTTAAGTTATCCCAGTGGAGCCCAATCCTCATCATCCCATTTTACTTATAGATTTTATGGTTGGTTACACCATGATTGTTTTGTGGGAGGAAAGAATCAGTATTTTTGTTTTGGTCAGTTAGGTCTCGTGTGATAAGGATGTCCCATAAGGGTTACTGCTTAGGAAAACAGAGTATTGGCTACTACCACTGGCTCCAATATTGGTCAAGATTATCTCAATATTCTTACTATTCCTCAGGAGTTAGAGGCATATTTTGATTCTGTTGCTGGTACATTAAAAAACTCCTTTCCTTGTGGTGTGTATGGTTTACTTGGTTCAGGGTTCCCTCTCTTTTGTGACCTTATTTGTCGTTGTGTATTTTGGATGTAGTCCCAAGGTTATTTCAAACTCTTTTTTTCTTTTGTTTCTACCTTGGTAAATGACTCTTCTTCCAATAAAGTCTATGGGGGTGTATGGTATCAATTGGTAGTAAAGGGGTCTTGGTGGATTTGTGTGTCTTGAAAATAGTGCATTTCGATGTCATTCGGTGGAATGGATTGGTCACACTCGTGCTATGTGTCATTGGGATATTGGATTTATAAAAAGATTGTCTTTATACTCCATGGTGAGTTGATTATGGGAAGGGAGGATGTTTTCGTTCCCTAGCTATTAAGGGAAATAGTTGTATCATATCTTAGAACTCGAAGGTTGTTTACAAAAAGAACGTCCTTATTATTTGGTCCTGGTTAAATATTCCAAACCAGAAGGTCTTTCCATACATTCGGTTTTGGTGGTGCATGAATTTCCTGGGGTCCTTTCTTATGACCCCCATAGTGTCTTTCTAATGGGGAGGTTGGTTTGGTGTTGGTCTTGATTTAGAAATTTGTCGAAATTTCTATTCCTTCTTTATAGAATGGTTCCGGTGGAGTTAAAGGATCTTAAGGAGAAATTAAGAGATCTCTTAGATGAAGGTTTCATTAGTCTTATTGTTCCCCTATAGAGTGTTTTGTTCTTGCATACATAAGGGGGATGGTTTTCCCTGTAAATGGATAAGTTCTCGGTGGGTGACTAAGGAATTTGGGGTATCCTCTTTGAGGGGTGGACCATTCTTATGTATTTTCTATAAAGGTGTGTTGCTAGTATTACATGGTGGTTGATAGATCCTAGGCTTGAATCAAGATACTTGATTTTGATAAAATGGAGTATGATATGCTCGAAAATAGCAATGCGGGAGTTGTGGAGGTAAACTACCAGGTTGGATGAGGTTAATGATTTGGGAAATACAATAGTTGGAGAGATGTGCCATATAGGCTAGGGGTTTAGGTTGAACGGAGGGACAGGGGATTAATAATGATGTACCATAGGTCAGCTCAAGCACACATGTATCGTAGGTTGCCCCGTAACCCAACCTAATATCAACAATGATCCGCACGGGTTGGGTGGATCCCGACCATAATATAAGAATAGCAAAAATATAAAACTAATAGTCATTAGTAGACAATACCTATCATTTCATTGATAATCAATAATCTATCCAAATATGCCAAAGTCCACAGTCATCCACAAAACCTCTACCAAAACGAAGTCGACAATATGTCGGGACATGCCCCCAAAAATAGGCAAGTACCACCCAATACAAGTCTATAACCTAGAGTAAAATGACTGTGAAAGGTAGGTGCTCTAGAGAATGGAATCTCACCACTTCAAGGTCAATGCTCTAATCCACTCGAACACCTGATCACTGCGTAGAAGAAGAAGATGCTCTGGCACCTACGTCGAATGGGGACATAGCGTCCGGAGACAGTTAGCGGTAGGAGTACTAGCATGAAATTCAAGGATAATGATAAAATAATATCATCATTCAATAAGAACAATATATCATGTTCAATTATGTTAAAACATTTATCCTTACACATAAATATATCACATGCCAAATCAAGTTGTCAATACTTAATAGCATTCTCAAATGCTTCAATCATATGACACAAAGTGGAGGAATCCGACATTCCACACTTAGATTCATACCATCCTCATTAGGCCTAAGACTTTAACCACATTCATATATCATTATACAAGGTATTTGATCCATGGTTACATTTCATGAAGCAAAGGGACTACAACCATATAGTTATTAGTAGAAACGAGGGCTCCACCGATATACCAAAATCAACTAGGCATGGAACTCTATTCACATAATCACAATATCATATATTCACTAGGCTTAGAAATCTAATCATATTTGATTGGCAATGGAACTTTATTCACGAGGGGAAACTTTAATTCGAGCTATCATATTTGATTGGCTATGGAACTGTAATCACGAGATGGAACTTTAGTCTTAGCCATCATATTGTCTTGGCCATGGAACTTTAATCACGGAATGGAACTTCAATCCGAGCCATCATATTTGCTTGGCCACGGAACTGTAATCACGGGATGGAACTTTAATCTGAGGCATCATATTGGCTTGGCAATGGAACTTCAATCATAGGATGGAACTTTAATCTGAGCCATCATATTATCTTGGCTATGGAACTTTAATCACAGGATGGAACTTTAATCCGAGCAATCATATTGGCTTGTCCATGGAACTTTAATCCCTTAGTACGTGCATCGGCATCCATATCATTCTTTTTGACATATTAAGACAATACCATACATTCAAAACCTCTAGCTCATTTAATTATTTCAATATTAATCGGGACTACATGATTCTCATGGGAGCCTTCATTGTTTGACCATTTTAATATGTCAATGCCTTCATTCAATTCATCACACAATTCAACTTATGGTCCTCGTGACCCAAATAAGACAATCACATTTTTATCAAACTTGGTTCCATACATAAGTCAAGTTAAAACTTGGGGAACTGAACCCCGTTCTTAGTCATCAAACCAACTTGGTCATAGATAAACAAATTACATGGCCAACAATATCAACACAACATTAATCATCAACCATTCATAATTATAGGGCCATCATACCACTTAAAGTCGTAGGCTAATTCATTAAATGATTAACAAGGTTCAAATAAACCATTTACAAAGAAATCACAATCATTATAACTCAATAAATGGCCAACAAGGCTTTTACCAACCATCCACAAGCATTTACATTCATTTATGCATTATCATAACTCATTCTTGTCCACTATGCCAATTAAATAGATGCACATTTGACCTTCACAAAATTATTTAACCATTGATCATTTCAATAGGCCACATGCCTTGATTCAACACATCATTTATTACATTTAAGGTTATCAAGACCCATATAACTATTCATAATTCACTACCAGGTTTCCACCATATTCTTACCACATTTAGGCTCAACACACACAATAAGTTCATTATCATGTCTAGGGTTTCAATCCCTTACTAGTAATTTACACAATAAATAGCACCAAATACACAATACATGGTTCAAAACAACTTTAGCATACAATTTACCAATCATTCATGCTCATTAAGCCCTTGCCCTAGCTCAATACATCACCCTCATATAACTAGCCATTTTACTTAGACATTTACACAAACACCTTTTATGCATACTTGTATCAAGGTCATTTTCATAGTAAATATCATCAATACTAGGGATACTCAAGACCCTCATGTTAAACAACATACAAAAAGCATACACATATGCAATCTACCATCAATAACATGTATCAACACGAGTATAAACAAGAATCATCATTATTCATTGTTAGGTAGTAAAACCTTTTTCATTTGATTCAAAACTGCCATGTACACTTACTAATTCAAGTGTGAAATACATGGGTTTGGAGTTATTTAAAGAGGTGAAGAGACGCATACCTCAAAAAAGATGACACACCAACAATCTTGACTCTCCTTCTTGCCATAAGATGAACACCTCCAAACCCTAGCCTCCAATCTTGTTCCAAGAGCCTTTTTGAGTGTTTGGAATGTTTAAGTCTTGAAAATGAAGACTTGGGAGGCTACAATGACTTATATAGGTAAAGGTTTTAGGGTTTGGGCAATGGAAATGACAAAAATGTCCATGGTTAAAATCTGGACAGTCCACACGTGCAGGGGTACGACTCCCCCATACGGGTCCTATGGCAATCGTGACCTAGGGTATGGGTGGTACCCTAAATCGTACCCTAGCAATCTCCTGGGTAAACCACACTATTGTAGGTACAAAAGGGACCTTTGATTCATAACTAAGGGTATGAATCACCCTCCACTTGTGAGCTCAAGTCGTGACCAAAACAGTTCACTCTAGGTTTGAGACTTTACTCTGTACGGTTGGCTAGTATACGACTCGTAAGCTTGGTTACGACCAAGGAATGACCTTGTCGTATGTAGTACAGTATGTTACCTTAATATACTTCTTAGGATACAAAAGGGGAGGGAATGGTGGGAATGATTTGTGACCTATGGTACGATTCAAGAACCCCTAACCGTATCTACTCCAGAGGCATCAAAAGTTGATGTTTTCTCAAGGCTTCAAGTCTAGGTGCTTCACCTCTTCCCCCCTTGGGATCATTTGTCCATGAAGGAAGGGTAAATAAAGCATATAGAAAAGTTAAATAATCTACATGCATTATGGAAACCTTTACACAAGTTAAAAACAACACACAATAAGGATACAACACAACACATATTATGACCATCGCCAATCAACCAAAATTATATTTTTTTCAAGGTCATATTCTTGGGTGTTTCATTCTCCCCCACTAAGGATCATTCATCCACCAATTATGGGTACGATAAGCTCATTCTTGAGTTCACAAATTTGCATTCATCAAATCTTATCTTCACATAATTGAGGGTAGGGAACACAACAAGTACATAACAAAGATCATGCTCATTATCAATCAACCATTTATTTCATCAACTTTGGGGCTCAACCATGACCTAACAAGGCATACTTAAATTCAAGGCTTGGGGCTTTACCCCATTTTATAATCATTACATAATTCAACCTCAACCTTGGAGACTTTACTCTTTTTTTCTATCAATGACATAAATCAACTCCACAGGTTGGAGACTTTACACCCTAGTCCATCATAGGCATGATACAATTTCAAATGTGGGAGACTTTACTCCATCGTATATCAAAGACATAATTTAATGCAAGGAGATTAATAGATACGTCTATCATAAGTTTTCAAAAAGGAAAACAAATGTGAATACTTGGATTTCATGTCCTTTTTGGCTTCCTATGTAGCTTTCTTAGACCTTTGGTTCCTCCATAGAACCTTCATTGAAGCCACTTCTATCATTTGCAATCGGCGAAGTTTCTGATCTAAGATCCCCACTGGGACCTCCTCACAAGACAAAAAACCCCAAAAATTCCAACGCCCTTCAAGGAAAAATAATCAACGAAGGTTCACCTATGCATCCTCACAACATAAAGACATGGAAATCCAAGGAAAATAGGGTTCAACCTAGATAAAATCTCCATCTTTTAGGAAACATTGCCAACCACTTTTGAGACCACATACGGACTAACATAGCGGGGACTAATCTCTCCTATTACCGCTTCACATCACTCTCGCCATGGGAGATACGACACTATAGGTACGGAGTGACTCATAGTAACTATCTAGGTCACTAACAAGACCCATCCTGACACAACATACCAAAGGTAAAGTCCTTCAGTCCGAAAACCAAAAGACATACCATGGCATACCTTTTGGGGATCCACCATGACCCCTCTACTAGATATAGATAACATGAACAAATATAGATAACATGAACAAGAAAAGCTATGACTTTCAACCAAACTAACACACGGAGGACTTAGAATACATATAATGATCCTTCAAAGTTTGCAGCACGAAACGAAGGTGATCTACATGATCCGCCTGACTCTTAAAATAACTAAGATATCACCAATGAGGACAATGGCAACTATGTCAAGGAGCAGACAGAAAAACCTATTCACCCAGTCCATAAATGTCACTGAGGCATTGGCCAACCCAAAGGATATGACAAGAACTCAATAACCATGGGAATAGGTTCTAGAGAAGGCCCATTTTCAAGTTAGGATCTTTAACTCAGACCAAGTGGTACAAATACCCCTTTGAAATCGCCCCTTTAGCCTTGAGACAAGAAAAGAATCTTCCTTTAGGTACTTAAAGAAAAAAAGAACCATATTTACATACAATGACTGGCTCATTAGGGAAATCATCATGACCCTATGGGTCTGACTATATAAAAGAGCATAACACAAATGCAACCAACTCTTCCTCAAATGCTATCAAATGCAACCATGACCTCCTCCATCAGTCAACACGACTTTCTTTACTACCAACGGCTATCACACACCCCTTATAGACTCTCTACAACTATAAAGTCTCTTACTAGGGTAGAAATAAGAAAATGAGCTGAAATAACTCAGAACCAAATTGAAATACATAATCGCTAATAGAGTCAAACATACTAAGAAAGTACATGCATACATAACATAGAGACCCCCTGGTAATTAGAAGGTGCATACAAGTGACTTTAGCCAGTGTCGATACCAGAAATAGAAGCAGAGGTAGTACTTTTTTGTGCAGGTGTAGAGGAAGTAGCCACAGAGGCTTTGTTGGCCTAAGAAGTTGCTCTAGAGGGGCACTCTCACTGTATGTGACCGACCTGACAACAATGATAATATTTTCCATTCTCTATCTCACAATGATGATGATGACTCTAACCACAAAATCTATAAAAAAAAAGGGTGGGATGGAGTTGACTGGGTACCATTAGCCTGAACTTGGGCACCCCTGGGTGCCAAAGCTAAAAAAGTGATAATCGACATCCTTTGTTTTCCCCAATCAGCAACCCTTATGGGACAATCTAGTTGCATGTGGCCTAATTGACCGTATTTGAATACACTGATCCTTTCATTTCTTACAACAACCACGATATGCTCGACTGTAAAACCAACAAAGAGGGTAGGTAAATGTAAATTTTGCTCCACCATCTTGACGCCTATCTTCTAATAGATTCAAGTAAGGAGAACTAGTCGTGGACTGAAAACTAGGACCCGCCCAATACTTTCTCGTAGACCATTTTCTACCAAACTGAGACAACTACACAAAGTATCAATGGAAACCAACATTTTGATGCGACTTAGGAGAAGTGCCACATCTAACAGTGAGGTTTTTGGGAACAAGTGGAACCTTATGAGAATAGTCAAATGTCATGACCCTTGAACAGGTCTAAATCCCAAAAGTAGGATAAGCTTTATCCATATTACCCCCAGTTAGAACAGAAAAGCTTGCTTGAATGTCAGATCCTTTTGGATATATAATCTAAAAGATGATCAAACAAAAGTCAGAGTAATCTAAGACCTTAGACTATACATAGCTTGAGATTAAAACATAAGAAAGGGAAACATTCCTAAATGCCTCATAGCCTCTATCTTATAATTATGGCATGCTTCACACACATAAAATAGACTCTACTCGATACGGTTTTATGGTCTCCCAACTGACCATGAACCTAGGCTCTGATACCAACTTGACACACCCCAAATTTTCGGATATGTCATATGGGAACCATGAGCACACATGTACCAAATGTCGTCCTATAACCCAACCTAATCATCAATAATAATTTATACTGGTCAAATAAATCCCGACCATAATATAAGAATAGTGAAAACAATTAACACTATAGCGAAATATACTCAAGTCCACAGTAATCCACAAAACCTCTACCAAAATAAAGTCGATAATATATAGGGACATGCCTTCGATAATAGCCAAATACCACCCTATAAAGTCCATGGCATAGAGTAAAATGACTATGAAAGGTAGGACTTCCACAGAATGGAATGTCACCACTTCAAGGTCAATGCATGAATCTGCTTGAATGCCTGATCACTTCATAGAAGAAGAAGAAGAAGAAGAAGATTCTTCGGTGCCTACATCACATGGTGTTGTAGAATCCAGTGATGATTAGTAGTTGGAGAGCTAGCATGTAACTCAAGGATAAGGATAAAATAATATGATCATTCAACAACAAGTCAATATATCATGTTCACATATTTTTCCTTACACATAAATATATTGCATGCTAAATCAAGTTGTTAAAACTTAATAACATTCTCAAAGACTTCAATCATATGACACAAAGTAGAGTCCTCATTAGGCATAAAACTTTAACCACATTCACATATCATTAGACAAGGTACTTCATCCATGGTTACACTTTATTAAGCAAAGGGACAATAACCACATAGTTACTTTTTAAAACAAGGGCTCTACCCATATACAGAATCACCTAGTCTTGAAACACTAATAACATAATCACATACTCCACTAGGCATAAAACACTAATCATATTTGATTGGCTATGGAACTTTATACACAAGTTGGAACTTTAATCACTAGCTATCATCTGATTCATAATGGAACTTTAATCATGAGATGAAACTTTAATCATAGCTATCATATTTGATTGACTATGGAACTTTAATCATAGGATAGAACTTTAATATGAGCCATCATATTGGCTTGGCCATGGAACTTTAATCACAAGATTGAAATTTAATCTGAGCCATCATATTGCACTTGCCATGGAACTTTAATCATGGGATGGAACTTTAATCTGAGCCATTATATTTACTTGGCCATGGAACTTTAATTATAGGATGGAACTTTAATTCGAGCCATCATATTGGCTTGGCCATTGGACTTAAATCATAAGATAGAACTTTAATCATGGCCATCATATTGGCTAGGCCATGGAACTTTAATCTCTTAGTTCTTGCATCAGCACCCATATCTGTAATGCCTTGAATCTAGTTCCTTGGATGCTATGCAGTGCTCATAATCTCGAAAGACCACAAGATAACCCATGACTGGTACCTACAGCAATAACTGAGTAATAACACTATATAATTCGAAAAAATAGGCTGAAATGCCATTAGGTTCAAAACAGTAATACTGATGAAAAGAAAATGATAAAGTCTGATAAAACATTAGAATCTAAAATACTAAACACTGTCTAAACATCTAGTATAAAAAGCCTCTAAACTGAATTGTATGAATAAAGAGTTGATGGGAAAATCACCCAAATAACTCCATCTACTAAAATGCTGAATCTAATGATATAATGAAATAAAAGAATGTCCTCAAATGATGAGGACTCACTATTAGTCTACTACTACTGGATGAATGTCTGAACTGCTAAGAATGCTCTAGGGCCCGTACGTTTGAACCTATGGTATAAAATACCATAGCGCAAAAGAAAAGAATGTGTCAGTACGTCTGAATGCTCTGGTACATAAAGTAAGGTAAGGCTGAATATAAGAGTTCATATGTATGAACTATAACTGACTGAATAATATGAACATGATTGCGTGAGAATACATGCATGAATACATAACTGTAACTAAAGTCATAAGGATTCTGAATACTCAGTTTACTCATAACATAGATTATTGATAACTGATATAATTGATAACTGATCTACTATTTGCTGAGTGACTGTGCCTAATAGTCCTATTTCTTATGGAACTAGATGAGTTTCATACTAAGATTAGTGACTATATTTGACAGTCCTAAAATCTGTAAAACTATCTAAGTTCTATACTGCAGACTGAGACTACGACTGTGGAAGGTAATTGTCTAACTAAAATACCCTTTTTTTAATAGATTTGGGGTCCAACTTATAATCCTATTTGGAAGGGTGTTAGTATCGTACCATGGGTAAAGACACTGAAGAGATACCCTCATCTGGCAGGTTCTCAAATAAGAATGGTAGGACCCTTAACTATTAGGTTAAGCCACCTCATCAACCCTCAACTAGCAGGTTTTGATATCTCAACCTACGCTGGCTATAAAGTTCTAGAATGCAAGGACTGCTTCTAAGGATCACACCTTCTGCTGGCAGGTGAGTCCCCATTCTTGGGTTCACTCGGTGTTGAATCCTACTCCCAACTGAATAGACACTGAATTGATTTCCTAGTTCATAATAGGTTGGACTGATCTATTACTAATTGTTCTAATCAAATAAACTGAACTGAGTTTACTAAGTTCTGTTGACTGACGGAATACTATTGAGTTCTTTTATCTGACTGAGTTTATTGAGGACTAAACTGAATACTGAATAGGACTGGATTGATACTGAATTTACTAAGTTTTCCTGAGTTTTGCAACTGAACTACAGCACTACTGATCATGACATGATTGAGACTATTCTGTAACTAACATTGGCCCTAGGCACATAGCTAAATTATCGGGTATTAAATACCCCCAGGACTTGATAGCATGAAAATAATAAGACATGATAATTCTTGAATAATTGACAATAGTCAAAAACTCACAATACGATCTATAATGCATTTCATCAATCACTTTAAAGTCATGGACTTGCACATGAATAGGAATGCATACTAACATATCATAATTTCACTAAACCAATCTCATGAGCATTCCATCAAACATATAAAAGGTATATCTTTAACATAGAAGACATTGTGAATATGTGGGTATAGCATAAGTTCATCATTTAGACCACCAAAGGATCATAAAAGCACTATATTCTCAATTTAGCATTTTATCAAACACATGGTAGGCATAGCTTTATACTTGGGTATGATCAACAATGCTAATACATCATGACTTCATAATTTAAGGGTTTCAATATAGGATAATCAAAATTCAACTTACATGCTATCATAATATCAAGAAACACATAAATATTTCAACTTGGAACACAAAATTCAATTCATGTTTTAAAAAAAATTCTTAAACTCCAAGGGTGGAAGGGACCCTTGGATGAACACTTTATATACCTTGTTGAAGAATTTCTAGAAATTAATGGTGAAATCTTAAGTTCCTGATTTGAAATTTAAAAACCCCAAGGCTTGTTCTTGAGAAAAATTGAGAAAGAATGTGCTTATTTGCTTCCTAGGGTATTATTTTGTGTTTTGAGGGCTGAGATTTGGGGGAAAAGACACAAATACCCCTAAAAATGTGGTATTTTAATGAGTGAAAACAAGATTGCCGACATGCAGGTTGACGCGTTGCATCGATGGAACCGATGTGATATCCAATGCATCACCCCAAGATTGCACCAACTCATTAGAATTTGACGCTAGTAGCTAAGGAAAATATTAACCAACGTGATAGGCAATGCGGTGTGCCAAGATCGCATTGGTATACTATTTTGGGATTCCAAAGGAGATTCAAATAAAGTTCAAAAAATCCAGGACTTGTCCGGGAAAACCTATTGACCTTCTTGATCATGAATTAACTAAAATATTGACATTTAAAGGACTTTAAGGTCGCGAAATGAGATTGCCAACATTCAAAGGACTAAAATAAATTGTCTGAATACTTAGCTAGAATTTTCTAAGTCTGGGGCCCCTTAACAAGCTTAAAGGACTGAATGAAGCTTGACATTTTTACGGGGTCTTACAATATCATTTTTTTGACATATTAAGGCAATGCTATGAATTCAAGAGATCTATCTTATTTATCTATTTAAACATTAATTGGGACCACATAGTCCTCATGGGAGCCTTTATTGTTTGACTATTTTAATAGGTCAACTCCATTATTTAATTCATCACACTATTCAACTTGTGGTCCTCATTACCCATACAAGCCAATTGCATGTCATTAACAACATTATATTATATTTTCATCACACTAGGTTCCATACATAATTCAAGTTCAAACTTGGGGAATTGAACCCCATTCTTAGTTTTCAAACAAATGTGGTCATAGTTAAATAAATTACATGGCCAACAACATTAGCATAACATCAATCATCAACCTTTCATATTGCCATCACACTACTTAAAGTCATAGGCTTATTTATTACATGATTAACAAGGTTCATAGAAACCATTTACAAAATAATCACAATCATGATAACTTAATATATAGCCAACAAGGCCTTTACCAACCATACACAGTATTTACATTCATTTATGCATTATCATGACTCATTCATGACCACTAGGCCAATTTAATAAATGCATATTTGACCTTCACAAACCTATTTAACCATTGGTCATTTAAATAGGCCACCTTCCAAGATTCAACACTTCATTTATTACATTATGGTCACCGAAACCCACATAACTATTCACAATTCAATATCAAGTTTCCACTATATTCTTACCATATTTAGGCTCAACACACACAATAAGTATAGTTTTATGTCTAGGGTTTATATCTTGTACTAGTTATTGACCTAAAATATATCACCCAATACTTAATACATGGTTCACAATAACTTTAGCATACCATTTACCAATCATTCAGCTTATTAATCCCTTGCCCTAGCTCAATACATCGCCCACATATAACTAGGCATTTTACTTACACATTTTTATAAACACCTTTTATGCATACTTGTATCAAGATCATTTTCATAGTAGATATCATCAATACTAGAGCTACTCAATACCCTCATGTTAAACCACATACAATATTTATCTACCATCAATAATATGTATCATCATGAGTATAAACAAGAATCACCATTATTCATTCTTAGGTAGTAAGACCTTTTTCATTTGATTCAAAACCACCTTGTACAGTTACTAATTAAAGTGTAAAATACAAGGGTTTAGAGTTATTTAATAAGGGTAAGAGATACATGCCTCAAAAAAGATAACACACCAACAACTTTGACTATCTTTCTTTCCATAAGATTAACACCTATAAACCCTAGCCTCCAATCTTCTTCCAAAAGCCTTTTTGAGTGTTTGGAATGTTTAAGTCTAGAAAATAAAGACTTAAGAGGCTACAATGACTTAATAGGGAAAGGGTTTATGGTTTTGGGTAAGGGAAATGACCAAAAGGTCCTTTGTTAAAATTTGGACAGTCCACACGTGCAGGGGTACAACTCCCACATACGAGTCCTATGGCAATCATGACCTCGGGTATGGATGGTACCCTAACTGTACCCTATCTTTCTCCTAGGTCAACCATACTATTGTGGATATGAAAAGGGAACTTTGAGTCATAAGTAAGATGAGTCACCCTTCAATCATGAGCTCAACTCGTGATCAAAGAAATCCACTCTAGGTTTGATACTTTACTCTATACGGTTGGCTAGTGTATGACTCGTACGCTTGTTTACAGCCAAGGAATGATCTTGTTGTATGGAGGACAGTATGTTACCTTAATATACTACTTTAGATATAAAAAGGTAGGGCATAGTTGGTATAAGTCATGAATTAGGGTAAGACTCAAGTACCCCCAACTATATCCACTCTAGAGGCATCAAAATTTGATGTTTTATCAAGGGTTCAAGACTAGGTGCTTCACGTCTTCCCTACATGGGATCATATTTTTCATGAAGGAATGGTAAATCAAGCATATACACAAGTTCACACATCAACATTCATCATGGAAAACTTTACACAAGTTATAATTAACACACAATAAGGATACAACGCAACACATATTATGACCATCGACAATCAACCAAAAAAACTTTTCTTGCAAGGTCATATTATTGTGTGTTTTGGGGATCTAGTTATTCGATAGGTTAGATCAGGAAGCTTACATGTATACTTATCCCTATACTTGTACTTTATTGTTGGCATGAAATTAATTATTAAATTTATAATTTTGAAATTAGTTTTTGGCACAATTAAGTCCTTTGACATGATTAATTATTTAAGTGACTTCCCATGGGTTATGATACATTATTCATCCTTTATTTATGTTTATGAATAGTGTGGGGTGCATGGGAATATAAAATGGATTTCATGGTACTATGAATTCCCTAATTACTTCATTTTGGTTTTTAAAATTTTATACCCTTAAAATATTTGTGAAATTGCCATTTGATATAATTTTGTTATATGATTTGACTACACTTGAATCATTGCATTGCATAGATGGTTAAAGAAACATGGAATAGGTTTTGATTTGATTCAAATAATTTATGAAAAGGCCTTGGTTGCGATGGTTTTAATTTAAATGGCATTGGTTTAATTTGAAACCTTGGAGTTAATTTGGTCTAATGGCTTTTGCATATCTATATTGGGCCCTAGGTAGCACTGGGATGAATAAGCTTTTGGGTAGGGGAGAACCAAGGGTCCCTAGTGTACGTCTTTGGTGATACCCATTAAAGCAGAGAATTGTATTCGTTGGTATAATGGAATGGAGTTTGGTGGTTAATCTAGAATTCTCTTTTAGTGGTAGACTTCAAGGGAACATCGGGTTGCATATTCTGGTGATACCTTTCTCTCTCGGTTAAGAGGGTACTATACTAGTGTTGCATACATTCTTATAGCACTTTATACTAAGGTTCATATTTGCCTTTGTATTATTCCCTGGATATGGTCTTGACCTTATATTAAGTTACTCATGGTATATGTGGTTGTGTTTTTTCATTATCCAGTCTTAAGGACTCTTTTTAGGTATGGTTTAGTCAGGATGATTCCCCATTATGGTCTAGGTTGTTGTTGTGAAGTATTTCTTGCCTATAGTGTCATATCTTAACTCTAGGATTTAACGTTTGAAGGCATGGGTAACTCCTATAATTTGGTTTCTTAAAGGACTATCTTGTGCTAGGGTGCATTGGTTTGGGAAGCATGGTGATGTGTTAAAATGGGGAATGTAGAAGTCCCTAAGTGGGGGAGAGTCTAAGGTAACTACTAACAAATAAGGTTTTGGAAGGTAAGGTAAGATCATTGTTATAGGAATGGTTACGAAAGGAATGGGTGGTGAAAACCTTGTGAAGGTTGTAAAGAATGTTAGATCTTTTGATGGAAAGATCATACCATGGGTATATAAGTGGTAGGGTTAAATGTTATGATTGGTAGACATACCTATAGTTGTGTTGCATACTTGAGATATGTTATAGGGCATGGTTTTATGCATTGTTTTCATGGTTTAATAATTGTAGGGTTTTGGGTTCTCAATTATAGGATGGAGGTTTTTGTTATAATGGTTGGATTTGGTTTTGTCCATGTCCTTTACTCATGGATCCTATAATATAATGGTGATGGAAGCAGAGTAGTGTTTCAGGATAGGGGTAAGGAGAAAAGACCAGTAGCCTAAGTTTGCTCTTTTGTTCTTTGTATAGGCTTGAACATAGAATCGGTGGTGTAAATCTAGACTCAAGCTTTCATGGTGGTGTGTCTTAGTTAATTCTAAATCTAATTGGACTTGCTCTTTAGCATAAGTTTTATTCATCTGGTGTATATTTTTATGTTAGGGTAAAAAGGGAATAGTTCTTTGTTGGTTGGCTCCTTTAGGTTGTATTGATATCTTGGATCCTTTGTTTCTTGTTCTTTAAGGATGTCCCATTGAGGATCTTGGATCGGTAAGTTTTTCAATTCTGAATGAAAGGTATGGCTTTGGTAAAGGTTCTATTGTGAAACCAAAAGTCCGAGAAAGCTATTTCGGATGTAGAAAAGGACATAAGAGTCCAAAACTCAGTGTTGGTTCTTTGTTCTAGAAATTTATGCATAAGGTATGTGTTCTTCAAACACATCTTTGTTTTCTAACTTGGTTAAAGGTGAGGAATGGTTTATCTTGTGTCTTTGTTTTCTAGCCTAGTTAGAGGTCGGGATGGAGGTGTTGGTGAATAGATAATGTTTGGGTTAGGTGATGATCTTCACATCTTGGTTCATTTCCTTGTCTTTTATTTTAGTTTAAGGAAAGTTTAATGGGTTATCTCATGCTTATTCCTACCCTTACCTGTCATTCGAGGATGAATGTTCCTAGTGAGAGAGACTAAAACACCCCGAAATAGGACCCTTGAAAATTTTCATTTAGTTTTGGACTCACTAGGTTTGGTATGGCTCAAGGGTACAATTCTTACCCTTGGATAAGTATTGTAGAGTGGCTTTATGGTGAAGTACCCAAGGAAATGTGTTTTTCTTAGTTACTTCTATAAGTATGACTCCTGAATGTATGAGTCATATCTAAAGATACTAGTGATGCAAGGTAAGGCGTAGGTGCTTGATTGAGTTGTCTTGTAAAGTCTGTCCAAGTTACGAGATGTGGGTACAATTTAGTGTATGAATTGTACCTTTAGGTATGAGTGGGGAGGTTTGAGTCATATAGAGACCAGTGTGTAGGGTCATAGCATGGTCTTGGGTATAAGTTGGGGTACCACTCGTACCCTAGGATATGGATGGTAAGGGGAATTGTACCCCTAAGCGTGGTTTATTTTGAGTTTTAAATCAGGGGTAGTCCGGATATTTCCTACTTCAAAGCCATTATGTTCTCACGTTATATAACCGTTGGTGTCCTTTCATAACACTTATTAAAGGATAGAAACACTTAAAATATTCTCTCAAATACTATCTTAAAGATTTGAGTGTAGGGTTTCTTCATGTGTTCTTCAAAGGGCTCAAAGGTCAAGATTTCTTCCGTGAATCTTTATGTATAAGGCGTTTACTTCTTCCCTCATTGTTAGTTCCAACATACTTGATAAAATGCCTCAAAGAATGTTTTTATTCTATTGTTGAACTTTTATTGCCAATCTTGCATGGTTTGGTTTTGTAATGGAACCTTAATGGATTTAGATGGTTTTTCATGGTTTAAATGATATAAATTCTTTAAATGGTTCGCATGGTCTAAAATGGTTTGGAATGGTTTTAAGTAGTGTACATGGTTTGGAAGGATTAAATGGTAAAGCCTTGGTGGCTATAAAAATGGTTATACTTGTGGGGTACATGGAATTCCCCAAGTGGTTTAATATGGTAAATTGAAGGGCACTTGGAATTCCCTTTAAACCTATATATGGTTGGCTATGGATAGTACTTTTAATTATGGTCAGTATAATGATACCACCACTAAATGGCCTTGTTTAATAAATGGTAAATGGAATGATTAGTTGCTTGGTAATAGTTTTAATTAGGCAATAATGGCGTTATGTGTAGAAAAGTCGTGGAGAGTGGAGGTCCCAGAGGGACCAAATTGGGAAAATCATATTTTCTTATGTGAGGTTGGTCTTGGTGACCATGTTCATAATGTCACACTTTATTTTGAAGGATGGACTAGTCATCCCAGGTTTTTCTTCCCTGGTTATGAGGCTACACGCACTGGAGCCCTTTCAGTGGGGAGAGCTGAACCCATATAGCCCATTGGTGGTTTAGAACGGCAGAGGTACACAGCCCAGGTAAAGGTTGTAATGGCATGCTAAACCCTATTCCCTTTCCTGGCATGGTAATATTTATATATATATATATATGTATGGTTGTATGCATTACGGATGGTTTTTGTTGTCTTTGTAAATGGCATTAATTTATTCATATCCTGAGTACATGCTAGTGTTCACCCACTAACCCATCTTTGGGCAGCTGTATACCCATGCTATACAGGAACTGGCCATCCTACTTCTCTTTCTTAGTGATCGAATTTGGGGACAATCGATGTTAGATCAAAATGGTGAGCTTCCGTAATCGAGAAGGCATTTATTCCATTTCATGGTTTACTTTACATATCTCTTGTCTCTCATAGACTTTGGTTTTAGCTATGGTCGGGGGCATGTCCATACTATGTACTCTCTGGTTGTTCTAGAGGCTTTGTATGGATAACTGTGGAATTGGGTATAGTATGGATTTATTTGTTATATGTACATAGATACATTGTCTTATTATCATGGTATTGGTTTATGGTTTCCACATTGGTTTGGGTTGGTTATTGGTGGTTGGACTTGGTTGGGTTGCTCTCGAAAATAGACTTATCCCTGAGTCACCACACTGGTGAATGCACTATCTTTTTATATGTTAGGATATTACCCAACTCAAGGTATGCATTTGGTGGTTAGGTGGGGTAATGAAGGTGGTTCCCAGTCCTCGTTTCACTTGGGATTGCCCATTATGATAAGTCCTTGGTTTGGGTCATGTCACTATGTTATTTACATGATTTTAGATTTTTAAGCAACAAGTCAGTCAAAACCATGATTTTATCCCGATACTTAGATTATTATTTTTATACCAAACAACCAGTATTATTTCATGTTAAATACCTTAGTTTACAAGTTCATGGTTACTTCAGATTATGCATGCACTGTCAGTTTTCAAAACACCATGTTTAAGTATATCGGTCTTAAGTGCATGCACCAATTAATTAATTCAGTGTCAGTTTAGTTGGGAGTAGGATTTGGCACTGAATAAAAGCAGGGAAGGTGGCTACCGCATCAGCTTAGGCAGAGCTATTAGTAGCAGTCCTTGTATTCCAGAACTATGTAGCCAGCATAGGATATTAGGGGTCACCCATCAGTTTAGGCTTAATTTCCTCTCTGGGGTCACCCGTCAGTTTAGGCTTGACACCATGACCCTTTGGGTCAATAGATTAGTTGATCCACATAGCTAGTTTTAGTACCCGTGGCACGATACTAACACCCTTCCAACAGGTATTACAAGTTAGACCCAAATTAGTTTAGATTGGGGCATGTATGTTATATGATGCCACCTACAGTTTCAGTCAGTATTCAGTATATCTTAGCTCAGGTTTGCTTGACTAAGTGTACAGATATTCAACTATTTAGTTATACAGAGTTTAGTCAATCAAATTACAAATTATCTCAGAAACATGTTTATATTTGGTCTTGCCTTCTTAGATGTTACATGTCATGTTTTTATGCTCAGTATCCATACATGACCCTTTATTCAGTTTTACAGCATGCTCAGCTTTACATGAGATTTACATATAGTATACATGCTTTACCGCTTCTCAGCTTCAGTTCTTCTTATTTTTAAAAAAGTAAGGAATTAAGAAACTAAGTATAGTAAGTCACCGGCTTATCATATTATGTTTGTTACTCATGGTTTAATATACTTCAGCTTTTAATTGATTTCAATCTCTTGGTAAATCTACAAGCACTTAGCATGCATGTTTTAAGATTCTATATCTATAATATTTTACCTATTGCATTAACCCATACTTACTCAGTACATTCTAATGTACTGATCCACATATATGTATATGTGCTACATTATCTTATAATGTAGGTACCAGTTGTAGCCTACACATTATAATCAGACAGGTTGTAGCTTCCAACTAGCAAATGATGATTTCTCCTATTTCGGGGACTCTAGTCAGATGTTCTTCATGTACTTTATTTTTTATTATTTATAAGTATTGATTAGTGGTAGTTGTAGGTATGTCCCAACTATCTATAATCAGTATAGTAGAGGCTTGATAGATAGTCAGTCAAAGTAATGAAATGTAAATTCCAGTTCTCTCTTTTATTTTATTAGGTTGTAAACTTTATCAATATTTTATTTATCCAGATTATGTCATGATTATTTTTCCACATAGAAAATGTAGCTATTTTATATATTCTAAATTAGTTGCTCAAGTATCATACCAATTAATGGGTTAGCTTGGGATCACTTGTGGTTCTAAGCACCATATTACGACTAAGGGTAGTCTCGGTTCGTAACAACTTACTTGTGTAAATGGCTTGAATCATAGATTTTGTCATATGATATGACTTACTCACTTATAGTATTGCATGCATAAATGGCTAATGAATTAATGTGGATTATTAAGTACTTAATGGCTATGTTTTGGTTGATAAAATTGAAAGAGGTTGAGGCATTCCTCCGATTTGATTTAATGAACAAAGGGGTTCGAAGCATTCTCCAAAGTTAATGTGATAGTTATGGCATAGAGATAAGCTTGCAAGTGTAAGGGTACGATGATACCCATCGTATGCCTTAGCGGTTATATAACACCCTAGGTTTTGACCATTAGAAAATTTCCTTGAATTCTAGTCTTGGACCCAATATAACTCGAGGGTATGAACCATATGTTTGGGTACGGATGGTAAGGTCCAGTTGTATACTGACCAATGTTGGTTGGTGGGATGGATTTTAGTTACTGGAATAGATATGGCTTAAGGTTACAAGTCGTATTGGTGGTTACGGATTATTTGGTTCCTTAACTTAATCTTAGACTTGGTTATTTGGGTTGGATCTGATTACGAGTGGCTCACCGTGAGCCGTGAGCTCGGGTACAAGTTATTACATGGACTCATATGGTGGACAGTGTCTAAATCTTTCTTAAGCTTAAATATGTCAGGGGTAAGGATGAAGGGTATGAATCGTATGCTTTGGATATAACTTGGTTGGATGAGTCGCATGTTGGACAGTGTGTGATCCTAAGGTTGAGGCTGGGTTATGAGTGCAGGGTACCATTCGTATTGGAAGAGTATGACTCGGGTGGGACAGTCATATCCTTGTGATGGGATTTTGTTGAAACTTAAGTGGGGTATTTTGGATATTTCCCCACTTTTCCAAATAAGGTCCCATGACTTTTAACCTACTTGGGAGATTATTTACCCTATTATTCCATTCCTTAAAACTTAGAAACTTTTCTAAGACACTCCATAATTCTCTCAAGAGCTTTTCACCAAGGGAAGCTAGGGTTTTGACGAAAGGATCATTTTAGGGATTGTCTTGGTGATTTCTTTCTATCATCATCTTTTTTAAGGCATGTTCTCTTCCCTCGTGGTTAATTCTAACTAAATGCATGGTTCATGAATGTTTTCATGATTTTATTGATTGTATGATTTTGGTTTTCAAATATGATTTGGGGGTTTTGATATTAATGATTGGTTAAGGTTTCCCATTGTTTTAATTATGCTTTTATATGCATTAATGGTGGTTTGGATAATTGGATTGCATGGGAATTGTTTGATGGTATTTGGAATTGGTTTTGGTCATATTATGCCCCCAATGTGTTTGATAAAATGCTTATAAATATATGTTTATTGCATTGGCTACTTTTAATGTAACTCTTGCTTATTTTAAAACTTGGTAAAGGAATTATGCATGGTTTAAATGGATTGGAATGGTAAATGGCTAATGGTTATGCTTCAGGGGTACATGGAGTCCCCCAAGTGGTTTAAAATGGTAAATGGAAGGGCACTTGAAAGTTCCCTTAAATCTATATATGGTTGGCTATGGATAACACTTGAAAGTAAGGATTGGTATGACGATACTAATGTTAATGGACTTAGTTAATAAATGGATAATATTTTGGTAATTTCAAAATTTGTTTTATTTGGGCAATAATGGCGGGATATGTAACAAAGCGGTGGAAGATGAAGGTCCCGGGGGGACCAAAACTAGAAACTCATAGTTGGTAATATAGGGTTGGTCTTGGTGACCATGTGCATGATGTCACACTATATTTGGGGGATGTACTAGTTATCTTAAGGATTTCTTCCTTGGCCGTTCATCTATATGCACCGCGGCCCTTTCAGCAGAGGGAGTTGAACTGATACAGCCCATGGGTAGTTTAGGATGGCAAAGCGACATTGCCCAAGTAAAGGTTTTAAAGGCATGCTAAACCCGGTCCCTTTTCCCGACATAGTTATATGTATATATATATGTATGGTTGTGTACATATGGATGGTTTTATGTAATTTGATAAATGGCATCATTTTATCCTTACCCTGAGATCATGAAAGTGGACACTCACTAACCCCATCTACTGGAAACTTTGTACCTACACTATGCAGGAACCGTCCGTTCTACTGCTCCTACATAGTGACTGACTCGGGGATCAGCATTTGGACTGAAGTAGTAAGCTTCCATCCTTTTAAAAGGCTTGATGTGTTAACATATGCTAACACATTTGAGGCTTTTAACTCTAAATAATTGCAAGGTCTTGAGCAACTTTAGTTATTTTTGATTAGTTTATGTTCGATTTTGCAATTTAAGCTAATATGATACAGAACCAACATAAAATGAAGCAAAGAAGTTGAAATTTGAAGAAATCTGAAGAAAAATGTGGCTGACAGCATTTGTGATAAGTCGTCAGCCCTATGATAAGCTATCAGGTTGGTCGTCATTGGTAGACAGAGAATTGTCCTAAAGTGGAAGTTGTGACGATATTTTGTGATAAGCCTTCAAGGGTCTGATAAGTTATCAAGAATGTCGTCAGCATAAGGCAACCAAGGAGAACTGAAGCAAATCCTTGATGACATTTTGTGATAGGCCGTCATGTAGCTGATAGGTTATCAAGTTTGTCATCAGTCTTAAATAGGGAATGAGTTCCAACTGGTAGAATCAATGACATTTTATGATGGGCCATCATAATAGTGATAAGTCATCAAGAATGCCGTCAGACTTAGGTAGGACATGAGAATTGGAGCAAAAGTGTGACAACATTTTTGATAAGTCATCATAGTCCTGATAAGCTGTCAGAAGTTCCCATCAACCTAAGACAGGACTAGTATGGATTTGAAGAGGACCTGACGACATTCTTGATAAGTCGTCAAGATCCTGATAAGGCGTTACTAATAGTCATCGTCTATTTCGAGAAAAAGCTGTAACCTTGATTTTATTTCCTTATTTAGGGTAAACTATTTAAATCTTTGTTTTAGGGTTTTCTAGACATTGTTGTTGTTATTATTATTATTCCGCACAAGGTCGACACTTTGAGTTTTGGACAGCATATTTTGATATTTTCTCTCTTTACTTCTTGACTTTAACAACACAACTATTTTTGAGAGATTATTATCAGTATTTTGGGATTTTTCCTTTGTAATCTAATTTGCGATTCACTAGTTATTATTCATCTCAATCATTTTATATTTCAAATCATGAATTCAATTATCTGTTTCGTTCGTTACATCATGAGTGGCTAAACTCCATTAACCTGAGTTATAGGATCTAGGGTTAGGTCTTGATGAGGTGCTAAGTATTCAAGATTCAAAAGGTGGTAGGATTTCTTGATAATTCTGAAGTTTTAATTAACGTCTGTTGGTTGCAAACAGTAGACACACCTGCTTTGATTTGGTTGAGAAAGAAATCAAATATAGTAGGAAGTGAATTATCAACAGGGACTTAGAAATACTTCGTTTAATATTCAGCATTGTAACAAGGTTGATTGACCTGAGGTAAAATCTGGCCAGTAAATAGAAATTCCCTAAGTCCGAGAGGATTAGGGAATAAAACGCTTAAGTAGGTCGAGAGACAATTAAGAATAACATCAAAAAAGATAGCTTGTTATCCTACCTACCATAAGAATCTTGAACCACTAGTAGCATCTGTCAAGTACCAAAATCCCTAGTGAACATAATTCTGGTTTTTCCATAAACTCTTAATTACAAACTGAAACTAAGGTGGCCAAAAATTATTTTGTATTCATCAACAACCCCCATTTTATTTTTTTATATCATTTGTTTGAATTTAACTTGTAGCTTTAGTTTCAAACTAGTTTAATCTCTACTCACATTGTTCCCTATGGACTCAACCCCGACTCCAAAGTTGGGTAAATATATTGACGACGATCGCCTTGCACTAAATTGACGTGTAAGTTGAGCATTATCAAAAAGGGCACTGTTATCGGGAAATAATTTGGTGTATTGAGTTGGTTTGAAATTTTAGCCTACTTGCTTGAATTAAAACTTGTAAATATTTATTTTTAGTTTTCTTTTATTTCTGGTGTTAGGTAGATTTTTATTTTAGTTTACTTATTACTATGGAATCTTGGGATGAACATGAGCTTGGTGGTTAGAAATCATATCTTGATGATCCATGTCCATATTATGATGGACCTCACTTTTGGCAAGAATTTAGATATGCTCCCTGAAGAGAGATGGGTGCACCATCTCTATCCTATTGGGAGTATAATTGTTCTTTATGTCGTGGTCAAGATAAACATTGGAGTGATTGCCCAAATGGCCCTTCCCCCGGTATGCTAATCCAAATTCTAGTTCTTCTTATGATTTTGATAGGTCTTATGATCAAGAACGGGAAGAATAAAGCACCAAAAAGAGAGGAATTGAAGCTATGCTTCAACTAATGTTGGATTGTGTGGACAAAACGAATGATATTATGTGTGATATACATCAAGACATAAGGAAAAATAACGAGAAAAGAATGATAGAGGATATGGACATAGAAGTCAAGCATTGAAAGCACTTTTCCATATTATGTTTAGATGATATCATTTCTGTGGAATCATTTAACATAATGGACAAGTGTGAAGATGAGGAATAAGAATCCTATATCGATGTTGTGCTTGATGTTGAGCAACCCTCGATGATTTTCCAACCAATCGAACTAACCATGAGGGATGATGCCAAGATTGAGGAAATGGTGCTAGCAGCAAAAGAAGAAGCTAAGCAAATCTCTTCTGAAGACTCTAGCCCAATTTAAGGTGAGGATGCCTAGAAGGATGCACTTCCGAAATTAAGGAGAAGACCTCATTCGAACCATTTTTCAACACTGTGCTTGGTGGATGAGATAGAAGTCCACCTACTCAAGCAATTGAAGTGTTTTGAAGATGAGGAATATAATCCTTATATTTTAGAGTTTGGCATTCAAAAAGAGCAAAGTGAAACCCCTCACTTAAAGGTCAGTAAAGGCAAAATTCAATGTGCATCAGGTGGATTATTGATAATTTCATCAATACCCAATGAGCTTATCCAAAATTTTAATATGAAGTTGGATAAGAGATTCAAGTCATCAAAGTGGCGAGATAAAGGAAGTGTCATTGTATCCGTAAATTTTCCCAATGCCCCTCGAAGATGTATTGATCAAAAGTTAGGTTGACGTTTCAAATCCTCCAAGTGGAGACATAAATAATTATCAACAAGGTATCTTGATGAAGTCTGAGTAGTCAAGATAACTGAGTAGTGCCGCGACAATAAATCAGGCATTTCTTGGGAGGCAACCCAAGGTATTTTGTTGTTTGTATTTGTATTATGTGATTGACATCAGATCTTTGCACCCGTGGTGCCATAGGTATGTTTCTAACTCTCTTTTTTTGTTTTGATGCATTGGATAGTGCATGATTTTAAGTTGAGGGTGGGGCTACTTATGGGTGTTGATATCCTCTGTGGGTTTTTGTTGTCGTGCCTTTTTTCCCCGGAGTCTTTTACCTAGTAGAGCTGGCATGTTTAGGCGTATTGTATTTTGTTTTGTGATGTGTTGTGGTTAACTGGAATAAATACAAGTAATGAGGCAGTTAATATGTTTTGTGATTTTTGAACACCTCTCCAAGTGTCTATTTATAATACTGTATGAACTGCATCTAATTGTGACCAGAGTGCATCTTTTGGTGCATTAGTTCGGGCAACTTGATAATCAATGCTAAACAATTACATGAACCAGATAAGTAGTGATGTATGATATATTTATGTGCCATGTGTGTGTGAGGTCTTACTCAGTTCCCTTTGTATGTGAATTCAGAACTTTCCCGATTAGTCTTGCCTTGGTTGTAGGATAGGGGTTAGGAGAGGATCATAGGCCATTTTGATATTATCCCACTTTTAGTCTAAATGACCTTCCCTATATACATAATATCCCTTGATCTCTATTTTGAGCCTGAATAGCCTATTTGTTTCATGGCATCTATCACCTTCCTATTTGTTTCACAATGACCCTATTTTGGCCCTGATCTTCCTTGGACAATATGTACCTTTACTTAGGGAAATAGCCTAAGATGAGGGTGCCTATCATAGGGGTGTGTGATGCAAAACGAGTATGAAGAGAGATAGAATAAGAGAAAAGAATAAAAAGCTGGGTGTGGTGCAAAAACAATAAAAAAAGAAAAAGTTGTATAAAAGATTAGAAAAAGATAATTTGGTGATTGAAAAGACCGTATCCATCTTTAGCATGTGTGATCAATAAAGAAGAGGAAAAATAGAAGGTTGAGAAGTGAAACCCTAAGAGTTTAGTGAAGTGTTAAGGAGGCATAGTCACTCTAAAATATACATGAATATCATACCATCCCCTAGCCTACATTACAAGCCTAAGAAAATCCCTAAAGTGATCCTAATTGACCTACCTGAAGATTTGGGTACTGACTATAAGGGCAATCCTATGGCATTTGACATGCAGTGTTTGGAACTTTATTCTGAGAGTGAGACTTGTGACTATCCCTATGTTTATGTATGTGAATTCTGATATGAGTGAAAAAGGAATTCTTTGTTGTGAAGGTACATTGGGTATGTTGCTAAGTCACTGACTTGTTCAAATAGTGTGATCTATGTATGGCATGATTTTTATTGGTGAATTTTTGTCGTACCTTGATGCTGGTGAGTTGCATGGTTGTTCTTAAAAACATCAACAGTAAGATTTAAATTAACTGACCTTGGAGATGGTGAAATTATTCTGAACTAAAATGAGTAGCTAGCTGCCAAATTGTACTTTGTATTCTCTTATTTATGTTTTGGTTGCTTGAGGACAAGAAATTGTGAGGGTGTTGATATGTGAGCATATGCTAACACATTTGAGGCTTTTAACTCTAAATAATTGCAACATCTTGAGCAACTTTAGTTATTTTTTATTAGTTTGTGTTTGATTTTGCAATTTAAGCTGATATGATAGAGAACCAACATGAAATAAAGAAAAGAAGTTAAAATTTGAAGAAATCTAAAGACAAGTGTGGATGACGACATTTGTGATAAGTCGTCAGCCCTGTGATAAGCTATCAGGTTGGTCATCATCAGTAGACAGAGAATTAGCCTAAAGTAGAAGTTGTGATGATATTTTATGATAAGCCATCAAGGGTCTGATAAGTTATCAAGAATGGCGTCAGCGTAAGGCAGCCAAGGAGAACTGAATCAAAGCCATGATGACATTTTGTGATAAGCCGTCACGTAGATGATAGGTTATCAAGTTTGTCATTAGCCTTAAACAGGGAATGAGTTCCAGCTGGTAGAATCAACGATATTTTATGATAGGCCGTCATAATGGTGATAAATTGTCAGAAATGCCATCAAACTTAGGCAGGACATGAGAATTGGAGCAAAAGTATGACAACATTTCTGATAATTCATCACAGTCCTGATAAGCCATCAGAAGTTGCCGTCAACCTAAGACAAGACTAGTGTAGATTTGAAGAAAACCTGATGACATTCTTGATAAGTCGTCACCAATAATCGTCGTTTATTTTGAGAAAAAGTTGTAACCTTTATTTTTGTTTCAATATTTAGGGCAAACTATTTAAAGCTTTGTTTTAGGGTTATCTAGACATTGTTGTTGTTATTATTATTATTATTCTGCACAAGGTCGACACTTTGAGTTTTGGACGACATATTTTGAAATTTTTTCTCTTTACTTCATGACTTTAACAACACAACTATTTTTGAGAGATTATTATCAGTATTTTGGGATTTTTCTTTTGTGATCTTATCTGTGATTCACTAATTATTATTCACTTCTATAAGTTTATCTTTCAAATCATGAATTCAATTATGTGTTTCGTTCATTACATTATGAGTGGATAAACTCCATTAACCTGAGTTATGGGATCTAGGGTTGGTCTTGATGAGGTGCTAAGTATTCAAGATTTAAAAGGTGGTTGGATTTCTTGATAATTCTAAAGTTTTAATTAATATTTGTTGGTTGCAAACAGTAGACACACCCGCTTGGATTTTCTTAAGAAAGAAATCAAATATAGTAGGAAGTGAATTATCAACAGGGACTCAGAAATACTTCATTTAATAATCAGCGTTGTAACAAGGTTGTTTAACTTGAGGTAAAATTTAGGCAGTAAATAAAAAATCCCTAAGTCTGAGAGGATTAGGGAATTAAACGCTTAAGTAGGTCGAGAGACATATAAGCATAGCATCAATAAAGATATCTTGTTATCCTACCTACCGTGAGAATCTTAAACCACTAGTAGCATCATTCAAGTCCCAAAATCCCTAGTAAACATAATTCTGGCTTTTTAATAAACTCTTGATTACAAACTGAAACTAACGTGACCAAAAATTATTTGCTAATAATCAAAAAAACCCATTTTATCTTTTTGTATCATTTTTTTGAATTTAACTTGTAGCTTTAGTTTCAAACTAGTTCAATCGCCACTCACATTATTCCCTGTGGATTCTACCCTGACTCCACTGTTGGGCAAATATATTAACGATGACTGCCTTGCACTGAATTGACGTTTAAGTTGAGCTTTATCAAGGCTTTATTTCATGTTATGGATATTTCTAGACACTATAATTTTATTTTTGATATTGGTTATAGCTATGGTTTGGGGCAAGTCCCAATCGAATTTCATTACTCTTTTGGTTAGAGTCTTTGTGGTAATTCTATAGGTTGGAATAAGCGGGATCGATATAGGTGTCAGCCTTAGCATTGGTCTTGGTATTGAGGTTGGTATTATCAAACATAATTTCTCACTGTTCCATCATATTTCATTTTGGAATTAATTATATTATGTTTTGGAATATCCTTGGTTATGGCCTGGTTTATGGCTCTTTTTTTGGTATGATTTGGCATGGTTTGATTGGGTTGGGTTAAACGCGATTGTGATCTTATTCTTTAGTCTTTGTGTGAGTTGTTACACTATCTTGGTACATGCTCAAAATTTAGCCAACTCAAGATAGGCGGCTGGAGGTTAGGTTAGGTAATGGGGGTGGTCTCTGGTCCTTATCGGACTTAGGATTCCTATTACAATAAGGTTCGGAGCAGTTCATGGAAGCTACATAGTCTAGGATAACTAAATCTTGTTCCATACCCCATCATTTATTATATATATGTATGCATGCATGTGAATATGTATAGTGAGTTTGAAATTGAACTTTTGAATGACACAATTTTATCCCTTCCTGAGTTACATATTTGTGCCCATCCCATAAATTTTCTCTGGATGATGTATCCCCATGTGATGTAGGGTCTGAAGGCAATTCTACTTTTCCTCCACAGTGTTAGATGGATCTGCTCAGTTCGTTAGTCATTTATGGTGAAGTGGTGAGCTTTTATTTTTTGGAAGACTTAATCATTCCATCGATATCTATTCATACACAAGAATCGAAGAGTTCATATTAACATTATCATTGTCATTGTCATTGTCAGAGTCGAGGGCATGTCCCAAGATTTGGTTGTTGTCGGAGGTAGCGGTATGGATTGCGTACATCTTACCCTCCCCAAACCACTTTATAGGAATACTCTGGGTTTGTTATTGTTGTTGTTGTTATATTTTCAAAATTTATCTATTACTAGGCATGTTGTGATCTATTTGACTAGGCAATAGAGGTGGTCTCCTATCCTCAGTGGACTTGATATACCCGTCATGGAAAGTCTTTGGTTCGGGTCATGACACATCAACTCTAGAACATTTTTAGGCTAGAGGGACCGTTAGTTCAGATCCCAAGGCATCAAACACATTTTGGGCTATTGGGCGGATTATATGATATATGGAACTATAGGCATGGGCCTCTACATTTAGTTAAAACAATCTAAGATGAAAGTTTTGATCATTCCATTGAGTTTGAAACAACAAATTTGGTTTGGTAGAATAATTTTTTTGCACATACGGGGTTCCAAAAGAATCCCAAGAACCCAATTGGAGTCCATTTTTTACTTAGAAAAATCTAAGGCATCAGATTTCTAATGCAACCACTTAAGCGATCATCACATATGCAACATAGTGTTTCTTAAGTGACCTTGACAGTTTGGTCAAGGACTTCTTATGCGATGTTTTTTATCAACTTAAGCAGGCAGCACTTAAGTGTCCTGGGAGTCACTATAGTGACACCCGACCCTCTAGTGCCAGATTGCTTAAGCGATCATTGAGCCGCTTAAGTGGCTATCACTTAAGCAGCAAGGGTCTCTTAAAGGGCTGTCACTTAAGTGATAAAGTTCGCTTAAGTGGCACCATATGGATTTAAATCCCTTTTTACCCACCCGATTCTCCACCATTTCATCCACCATATTCACGTTAAATTAACAGATCAACGAGAGGAAAAGGTGGAAAATCTTAAATAGAAGCTAAGGTAAGATAGCCTACCTTTTCTTGGTCATTTTCCCTTAATTTATACCTCAATTCCATCATAATTTAATGTAAATACTTAGAAATTTTGTCTAAAATTCATTGAGTTTGAGGTTTGATTTTACACCTAATTTACTCTCCGTATGTGCTTAACATTTGAGCAAACATTTCTTATCCTTTGAGGGACATCGTGATGGATTTAGTTTTGGATTCTTCTTGCATGCTCTGTGGGCTCATTCTTGACCCAAATTTTGACCTGACCCTTAGTATAGAAGTATGGGTCTCATTTTACTCCCAATGATATATGAATTATTATTTTTGTGGTGTGGAGGTATTTTGGGATCGTAGAGCAAAGACGGACAATTTTGGGGGCGATTCAAGGATTTGTGGTTGGACATCCATGTAGACTTCTATATACTCTTCCTAGTGAGATGGTGTATTATATATGTTGCATGTTAAAATTGGGATGTTAGGATGTGATTACGGGTAGACCATTATGATTTTGCCTAATTTATGAGTTTGTCGGATAGAAGGGTAATTGACCCTTAAGCTAAAATACTTATTATATTTCTAGGATCCTATTTCCATGGGTTTCTTGCATGTTAGGCATAATTAAGACTAATGAACCTGTAGTATAATCTTTACTACTTTATTTCATAAATTGTGATGGTTTCCCTAATTATGAATAGTAATGTCAGATATGCATTATTGGGCCCAGGGCCATGACTATGGTATTGGTTGTATTCGGGGAGGTAATTTATCCATCTAAAGGATATGGTTGTAGTTTATATATATTTAGATACTTATAATCTTATTGTTTGAATACTAGTGATAGTGTGCATAGATTTGGTACATTCATGCTCACTAAATATGTAATATACTATTCTAACTAAAAATATTGTTTTACTACTGTTTTTAAAAAAAAATTATTCCTACTTTTCATTTTTAAAATGGATTATTTTATAATGGTAATCATACCATCTTAATGGATATCTTATGAGCCTTTAACACTAATATGATGTTTTAGATATTTAACCAAGATAGATTCTGGTCCACAATTTTTCTATTACTCTCTACCTTAGTTGAGAGAGACATTCTGACCCTTTCTATGTTTTTATGATGATTTAGTCCCAAAGATAACCCCAACAATGGATTTATAAACCCATATTCTTATAGCCATGGCTTGAGGCTGTGTATATATATATATATATATATATATACACACACATCTTTGGTACTGGATAAGCAGATGATGATGATTATGGTTATTGAAAATCCTGGATTGGGACAAGGTTGATGTATATGGGTACTCCCGACCCCCCAAGGGCCCCCTTCATCCATGGACCATCATGCTGGAGAAGAGAGGTTTTTGTAGGTCCTTTTTTTGTGAGACATCGAGTGTGAGAAGGTGTATAAACTAGGTTACCTTATGGTACTTGGATTTGTTATGGTATTATGGATTTACCTTGTACTCATCTTTGCATCCACATTTTCTATCACCAGTATACACTTATATCTATTAGCCTTATGGGGGTTGCATAGATATAGGTGATGAGTATTACTTACGGTGTGTTGTGTCTTGATTGGACCTTTCTTTTTACAAGGCACGGTTTAGGTAGTGTTTGTCTAAGCTAGACGATTACTTTATATTGTTATAGTTATTATGGTTAGATCATGACATATTGATTATTTAATTGATACTAAGATTCGAGGTATGAATCTGATTTGTTTCTTTTACAGTTATTTTATCATGCATGATTATTCCATGGTTAGGCATTATGGTTTTAGACCCTTTTTATGTTAGCACTAGTTCCTGTGATGATTAGGTGGCCTTGAACTGCTAGTATCGAACTACAGATAGAAAGAAAGGAAAAATGCGAAATAAATATAATAAAATACTAATATATATGTATATATATATATAACTATCCCAAAACCTAGTGAAATTAGTACAAGAGCTTTTAATATAGTAATAAGATTACAAAATAAAGTACTAGATAAATATACAGGTATGCTTATCACATGTTGGTTTGTTGTATGATTAATACTATCATTGTTTTATCTTAAGATTAGTGTTACTCTTGATAGTACCTACCATGCTTATAGAGGCTAGGTTGGGTTATTTTCCTTATTGATTATGCCTTCTAGGGTTATGGGGGCTCAATTAGGTTATAGTTACACTTTATTCTGCATTCAAGTACTTATTTTAACTATAAATTGCATTTGCTCAAACATTCTACTTTTCCATTTTTGGTCCATTATTTTTTACTTTTAGTACACTCTCTCACATAATTTATGTTTTTACTATAATTTAGCTCTGGTGGACTATGATGCCTACTGAGTATCTATATTTTTTGTACTCATACTATACTTCTTCATCTTTTTTGTAATACTGATCTAAGTACAAGTCACCGTCGTTGATGTTGTCCTCAAGTTATGCTACATTTTGGATCTAGGGTGAGATTTTAGAGTTTGAAGTTGATCCTCCTTCTTCTATGATTTTTGGATATTTTTTTGTGTATTTTGAGAATGTATTGTATATCGAGCACTATCTTTTACACTATTTTTTATTTAGTGGCTCATGTACAAACTTTCCACGTCTTTGGGGAAACTATTTTTGTATATTTTGTCTTTGTCCTTCTATTGTACAACATTTTTATATATGTATATCGTAACTTTTATTTTTCTTAGTACCTCAATTATATGTTTGTTTGATTTATTATCTAATTTTCTGTAGGTTAGCCCATTACTTGCTATTTCGAGCTATGGCTTGGCTTAATTACTAGTGTGTTAAAGTTAGTGCCATCAAGATTCAAGAAATTGGGCAGTGAAAAGTTGGATTTTTAGAAAGGGACATATGAGGTTTCTCCCCCTCTTTTCTCTTGATTCAAAACCATCAACAAATCCTCGTATTATTAGCCAAGTTGATACACTATAAGTTATGAATAAATTGTAGATAGTTTAAATGATTAGACACTAGAATTCATGTTCGCATTCCTCCTATACTTCCAACCAATTGTAGTACACATGATGTGAAGATAGATTGCTAGTGATTTGAGGTGGATTTATGCACCTCAATGTTCTTTTATCTAGGATTATTTAGCTTAGTTTAGAAGACTTCTTTTGTGCTTAATGAGTAACTCTCGGTATAAATAAGAGCCTAGGTGTTATTTTTTGTAAAATTAATGTTCAAATTGTTTTCATAGTGAATCTGGCATTAAAACACCAAGTTAAGAATTAAAGGACAAAAGATAGTATTCTTAGCTTGAGCTATAGCCTTTACTAGTTTATTGTCTTGAGTTGTATGTTCGTTTGAACTATAATAAGTGGTATTTGATGCTTTAGGAATATTATTTAGTTGAACATGATGATAAATGGATGTTAAACAAGCTGTAAATCAAGAGGAAACAACACCAAAAAGCAGGAATGGATGGACAAAAACATGGGACAAACTTGGACCAAAGTCGGACATTTTAAAGTTCTTGGCGTGCCATACTGCCTAGGTTCCAAGATAAGGTTGTGGAATTCCCTTGGAAACTTTTTGGATTAAAAATTCCAGTGTTCCTCCATATTTTGGCATGCCACTATTCCTACATGGTGTGATATTAGCATGGAACACCCTTAAGATAAAATCGGCAATTATTGTCCAAGTATAAGTAGGACACGTAGTTAATAACTTAGACGACCTTTAGACTTCAAGGGAGCTTATATAACACTTCAATTAGGGTTTTTATATCTTTACTTTAGTTTGTTTTGTGAATTTTAATATGGATTATGCTAATGTGATTCTTGTTACGTCTATAAGCAGCTAAACACCCTTTTTCGGGGTTAAGGCCAAGAACATGAATACTATTATTTGGAATTGAATTGGTTATGGTTTTTCATCATAATTGTTTGTTTATTTATCCTTTTTATTACTATTTTAAGGTTTTATGGACCTTGAATAATGCTATAAATTTATTGTGAACCTGAAAGGATGAATGGTAAAGCAGAACTTGGGATAAATAAAATAGGATTGTAATCATCATAGAATGATGTTAATATTTACACTTAGGATAGGAATATACTTAAGTGCTTTGTTTTGTTTAATCATGAAATGTATAGAAAGCATTTAACTTAGTTCTCGCATCCCCACTCAATTATATAGTTGTGGGTGTAAGTTATATAATTGATTAGAGGTTCGGAAGACCATAGGCATAGTATAGACTCCATGAACTAACAACCAAGATAAATGACCTAACTAATGAAGTTCCATAACTTAGTATGATTGTTCTCAGTTCCTTGACCTTGTGCTTTAACCATTGATTGTTCAAGCTATTTGCATTATGGTATTGTTTAGTTTACGGTTACTTATAAATTACAAAAATTTTTGGTTATGTAGCACTGGATTAATCTCGTTAGTGAACCATGCTTTGATAGTTGTTAAAATAATCCTCAGAGGGATCGATATTTAGCTTTTTATAAGGCCACTGTATTACTTGGTGAGACCACATATACTTGCATGTGCACTTGGGCTTAATAGTTTTTTGAAGCCATTGTTGGGGACTTATAGTATGGCAACCATCATATTTTTAAATCTACTTTTTAATTTCTTTTATGCTCTTCACTTGGTCTTTGTTTCTAAATTTGCAGGCACCAAGTTAACAGGCTAGTAAGCTGGAAAGAAATAGGGAGTATGTTGAACTAGACCTCAAGCATGAGCAACGCTTTCACTAACAGATGAGACAAAAGGTCATTCTCTATCGTATCACACAAATTCATAAGGAACGTGACATTTCTGATCCCATAGTTTAGGATCCACCAGATTGCAGGATAGTTTGTGAAGTAGCAATCCTACTTGCGATGAATGTGACCTATTCCACTAGAAAACCAGACCCTATAGGTAGATTTGTATTGAAGTAGAATATGGTACAACTTCTTTACATTAGTGGATAGTTTACCAGGCTATCCCATAAAGATCCACAAGTCCACTTGCAAAACATTCTGGAAGTCAGTGACAAATTCATCTCTATAGGCGTGTCAACTGATTATGTGAGGTTGACACTCTTACCCTTCTCACTTTTGGGGGAAGAAAATAAGTGTTTGAACTTTGAGCCAGCAGGTTCAATCACAACTTGGGATGACTTAGCCCGGAAGTTCCTCGTCTACTTCTTCCCATCTGTTAAGACTGTAAAACTACACAGTGAGATTTTAACCTTCAAGTAGAGGCTAGATAAGAATCTATACCATGCTTGGGAGGGATTTGAGCCTCTTCTTTGGGACTGTCCAAATCACCAATATTCCAATGAGGTACTAGATTCAGCTGCAAGTGGTCAAGCTTTGGAAAAGACATATGATGAGTTATATACCTTATTGAATTAGATTGCCCCAAAAAATCCACATTTGTATGGTGATACCTCAAGAATTTTGGTAAAAAGGTTGCAGGTATAATTAAAGTTGATAGCATCACTCCCATGGTCGTGCAACTTTTAGCTATGAAGAATTAGATGATGACTCAATTCATAAAGTTGGGTGTGTAACAAACTCACTCACAGGTCAACATAGTGTAGCAAGCTCTGGTATGGTGTGAGATTTATGGCATCATTGGCCACTCTGCAAATATATGAGGTGCCAATCCCAAGTCCATCAAATTTGTATGCAATACACAAAATCCAAATTATACTAATGCCTACCATCAAAAGTGGAAGACTCAACTAATTTATCCTTTGGGCAACAACCCGCAATAGCAGTTTTAGCAGCAGCATAATACTTAGGCCAGTAACATTGAAGAGACTCTGAAAAATATTTTGGCCAACCAAGAAAGATGGTATCTAAAATAAAAAATTAGCAAATTACACAGAAATAGTTAGAAAAGCAAGTGGGGCAACTTGCGTAGGCACAGAATACAGGGTCTCAAGGTATTTTGCAAAGAGATAATAAACCTACAAAACAAGTAATAGAAATAACTTTAAAGATTGGTAAGAAGATTAATGACATGACTCTAAAGAAAAATAAGGAGGTAGATAAATATTTGGTTCCTCAACTGATTGAAAATAGAGTTATTGATAATTTGGGAAAGTTTGAGTACCCGAAAACAAAAGCTGTTGAGAAAGAAGGACCACCACCACTATTCGCACAGCGATTCAAGAAAGCAAAAAAGGATGCATGCTTCTAGAATTTATTTAACATATTCAGAGAACTTTACATTAACCTTTCTTTTTTAGATATTTTACAGGGAATGGCCAAGTATGCTAAGTACTTAAAGGATATAGTGACTAATAAGGTAAATCTGTAGGATATAGCAACAGTGGGATTCATAGAGGAGTGCAGCTCTGTGGTAGCGAAAGAAATGTCAAAAAGGCTTAAGGACCCATGGAGTTTCACCCTTTCTATACATATTGGTGACAATGAAGCATTTCATGCCTTGTGTGATTTGGGGCAAGTATAAATTTGATGCCTCTATCCATGTTCAAAACTCTTGGGTTGGTCGAGCCAACACCATGCCCATGGAGACTGCAATTACTAAATAGGACCATAGTTAAACTCAATGAAATAATGGAGAATGTACTCATAAAGATTCGTAAGTTTGGAATTCCTATTGATTTTATTATTTTGGATTATGATGCATACTTGTCATGTCTTGAGCTGGGGGTCTATCGGAAACAGCCTTTCTACTTCTTTAGAGGTAGAGGTATGGACTACGTACATGTTACCCTTCCCATACCTTACTATGTGGGAATAAACTGGGTTTGTTGTTATTGTTGGTGGATTATGATGCATATTATAGTGTACTAATTATTCTGGGACGCCTACTCTTATCCATGGGAGGAGCGTTGATAGACATAAGAGAGGTCATTCTCACAATGAGAATGGATGATGAAAAGGTGGTTTTCAAAGTTTAGAATCCACTTAATACACCTTTCCACTACAAAGACTTGTGTATTATTATAGTAATGAAAGTGGATAATTGTAGGGTAGTAGAAGCTAAACAACCAAAGACCTTTTTAAATAGTCTCATTGAGTTTTCTGAGCCACCACCTAAGCCCAAAGTTATGATTATTGATGAGCCTAAAAAGGATATTGTTGAAAAATTTATTGACCTAGAGAATTCACACTCAAGAGTTCAGAATCAAATAAGAAGATGGCCTCCAAGTATGAGTAAAATGATGAAGGGCTTTGGTTGGGTTGTGCCATAATACTAAATCAGGTGCTACTTGGGAGGAAACCCAAGTTAAGGTAGGTATTTTAGTTTTTACTTTACATGATGTTTGTTTTTATTGGGTCACAGGTTGATGGGAGTCTGAGTACCGGAAATCTAAGCTAAAGAACGTGACAGATTCTAAGTGTGGGGATCCCTTTACCTTCTTGATAATTAAGTTTGCTTCTATCTATGCCTATAGGCCTTAGGGAGTATTTCTATATCTACTTTTAAGTTTACTTTGGGGAAAAGGTAAATTTTAAGTGTAGGGTAGGGAAATTTCTATGGTTTCTGGTAAAGTGTTGTAGTTGGGTCTTAGTTTTAGTTGTTTTCTTTGTTGGTTTTGGGTTAAATTTGAAAAAATTGAAAAATTCAAAAAAAAAATCTTTGTAGTTTTTAGTTTGTGAGTGTTAGTTGAGTAGGTGCACACTTCACCCACCCCGTAGATGTTCTTTTTACTTCTTTTCCACAAGGCTCCCTTTGAACCCAATATCCTTTTTTTAGGAGTAAATTTGAATTTATTTTTCGATTAGGATAAGTTAGATGTACTTGTTGGTGTTATGTGTGATCACATGATGCAAGTGTTTTGTGTGTAAAATCATGTTGTTTGTATGAATTACTACTTTTGAGACTCCTAGGCTCTAGTTTATGACTTTTGTATGTTGTTGACTTAATATTTAATTCATGATATTATTTTGTTGAGAGTCTATGATGATCCTACTTGAGTTGAGCATGTTCCTTGTGTGAAGTAAGATTTTGTGTATTCCTTGTTATATTTAATGTCTAGAACTTATCTGGTGTATGTAAAGAGATAAAAAAAGTGTGGGTCTAGGAGATAATATAGGCATTTTTTTGATAGCCATGTTTCATACCCTCTTTTACCTACCCTTGTGCATATTAATAGTTAACCCCGTTGAGCCTTTAGCTTATTTTCTTTGTGAGCTTCATATGTAGCCTAACTCTCTTTTTTTTGTTAGATCTTAATATTATCGCAAGCCCCTAAGTGATTTAGTTAAAAATTAATTGAGTTAAGGAGTTGAAATACAAGTAGGTAAAAGGTGAAACTGGCTCCCAAAACATAGCTATTGGTGTTAAGAATTGACGTGTGTTGAGGTTGGAACTTGTGTAAGGAAAATAAAAAAGATTGTTCAAAATTGAATAATGTATTGAATAGAATACTCACTTCCATAATGTATGTGTATTAGTTTAATGAGATGGGAAAAAACAAAAGATATCTGTGAAAATAGATGAGGTGAAAAGTTTGGTTGTTAGAGGTTAATATTAAGGTATATGTGATGTATTAAAGCATTTAGGAAGGATAGTCGCTATTCTAGGCAAAAATAGTTCCTACTATCCCTTAGCCTAAATTACAACCCTTAAAGACCTATTTGATCCTAAATCTGTACAGTCTGATATTAGTGGAATACTACACTAATGAAAGCCTATGGTTCATCATGTGTAACTTGTGAATTCTTTGTGAGAGTGAGAGTAATTTGATTCTTAAACAAATTCTAATGATAATTGTGTCTATGTGAGTGATTATGTGAAACTCTCTAGTTGTGAGGGCACATGTTTGATAATAGTTGGGTGATTTGTATGATCTCTTTGGTTGAGGAATATGCATGAGTTTTCAAACTAGGTAAGTCAATTCTTGAGGTTATGATATTTTGAAGTAGTATTCATGAGCTTTCAATTGTGAGCACAACATGCCTAGTGTAAGAATATGAATTTGGTTTAGTTATTGTAGTGATAACTTTAATATCATACCTGTTGTGGAAGTGTGAAGTCTTCCCTGATTATAATACTCAAATTAAAGTGTTTTTTGAAGATGAACAAGGCTTTAAGCGCGGGCTGATGATCTGAGGTGGATTTATGCACCTCAGTGTTGTTACCTAGGCTAATTTAATTTATTTTAAAGGACTTCTCTTATGCTTAATGAGTAATTATTGGTATAAATAAACACTAAGTGTTATGTTGTGTAAATTTAGTGTTCAAAGTGTGCTCATAGAGAATTTGTAGTCAAAACACCAAGTTAAGAATTAAGGTACAAAAGCTAGTACTCTTATCTTGAGCTATGGCCTTTATTAGTTCATTGTCTTGAGTTGTATATTGTTTTGAGCTCTAATGTGAGGTGTTTGATGTTGTATAATTCTTAGTTATTGATAATGATGATAAATGGATGTTAAAAAGCATGTAAATAAAGGGGGTAAACACCAGCAAGCATGAAATGTATGGACAAAAGCAAGGGACAAACTTGAACAAAAGTTGGACAGTTTAAAGTTCTTGTCATGCCATGCTGTCTAGGTGCTACAATAAGGACTTGGAACACCTTTGGACACTTTATGGATAAAAAATTCCTTGTTCCTCCACATTTTTCCATTTCACGCTACCTATATGGTGAGATATTGGTGTGGCACGCCCTTTACTAATAATCGGCAATTGTTTTCCAAGAATAAATAGGACACTTAGTTGATATATTGGATGACCTTGGACAACCTTGGCACTTGAAGGGAGGCTGGAGAACATTTCAATTAGGGTTTTTATCTCTTCAATTTAGTTTGTTTAGGGATTTTAACATGGATTATACTATTGTGATTCTTGGTACATCTATGAGTGGCTAAACACCCTTTTTGGGGATTAAGGACAAGAACATGAGTACTTTGTTTTGAATTGATTTGGTTATGGTTGTTCATAATTATAGATTGTTTATTTATCCTTGTTACTATTTTAAGGCTTCATGACCCTTGGATTACATGATATAACTCTATTGTGAATCCGGAGGGATGAATGGTATAGTAGAATGTGGGATGAAAAGTATAGGTTCGTAATCTTCTTAGAATGATCTTAAAATTTTCACTTATAATAGGAATATACTTAAGTGCCTAGTTTTGTTCAATTATGGGATGTACAAAAAAGCATTTAACTTAGTTATTGCATCCCTGCTCAACAATGTTGTTGTGGTGCTAAGTTAGATAATTTATTAGAAGTTCAGAAGACCATAGTCATAGTATGGACCCCGTGAACCATCAACCAAGACTAATTAAGTTCCATAACATAGTATGATTGTTTGCACTTCCTTGATATAGTATGATTGTTTGCACTTCCTTGACCCTGGGCTTTTCCAATTGTTTGTTAAAATTTTTACTTTATCTCATTGTTTAGTTTACGATAACTTATGACTTACACACTCTTTTGGTTATGTAGCACTTGATTAATATCATTAGTGAACTACGCTTGGATAGTTGTTAACACAATTCTCCAAGGGATTGATATTTGGCTTTTTATAAGGCCAAGGTATTACTTGGTGAGACCAAGTACACCTGCGTGTGCTCTTGGTAATAACAACTAGTTTACATCTCTTAATCCTAAGAATTTTGTTCCTGATTTTTACTTTTTAGAACTCATTTTCCTACCTAGCTAACTAAACGTGTCCTATATATGAGTACATGGAACATCAATTTTCTTATAACGAAATTCTTATTGAGTAAATTCATATGCAAACAATTTAAGCTAACTGTGGTATCTATGTAATAAGCTTCAAGATCAATTGAAAACCACATATTTATGGCCACGACAAGTATCAATTATGACTTATAGGATCTAAATTTGAGCATTAACAAATATAATGTTAATAATGGGCCATGAAAGGAAGAGGAAGAACTAACCTAGGTGCTTCCTGTAAGACTGCTTTGCTTAGTCGCGTAGAGTAACAGGGATAAATTTAAATTAATTATGCTTTACACTTATTCAAAACACAAGTAAAGATCTAATAATGAGAACACGCTAATATCGACCTTAATGGAGTATAATCTGCTAGTAGACTCAACTCGATGATTTTTGCATTTACCGTTCTTTCTTCTTGCTACTACCTTGAGTGGTAATTCATGGAGATAAATAGGGCAGAGAATGTTAGTGACTGAACTAAGTGGATCTTGGTGGAATTTACCACATGTTCTAAATGCCAACTATTAAGGTTAGGAAGCCTTTTCTATAGAATTCAATAAGCTAGGTATTGATGAAAAATAAGTTACTCCCCCAGTTCTTCCCTTTTTCCTATGTTTATTCATATGAATGAGAGAAAAATAAATAAGGACATTTTAGAGTAATAAAAAGGAGAGAATCGAATGAGAGGAGTGATTTAGGGATATTAGTAAAAGTAAAAAATAGGCAAACTTTTTTTGGAATGTGTAAGTAGGTAGGTAGGTAGGTAGGTAGGTAGGTTGCTAGCTAGATAGGTAGGTAGGTAGGTAGGTATCTATCTATCTATCTATCTATCTATCTATCTATTTATCTATCTATCTATCTATCTATCTATCTATCTATCTAAGGAAAAATTGAAACCATTACAACCCCTTGAAGCTTAAGGATTAAATGCCCAAAAAAGGTTTTTAAATTCTAGCTCAAATAATAGCAAAATCAGCACCAACGACCATCACAAAATAAAGAATCAATTCAAAAAAATTAACTTAAAATGAAAAAAAACATGCAAAGATAACAACAATCACAAACCCATCAACATACAACCATGCAAATACCGTCCATAAATAGTCAATTCCCATATAATTCTAGAGCTTATATGGTATATATTAGTGATTTCTACTTAAAGGTCCAAGCTAAAATTAAAGAAGGGTGATATATATAGGATGCCAATGATGGATGCTTTAGCGGCTAAATGACTGCTAAAGCGCCCAAGTGCCACTTAAGCCACCAGGCCTAGGCTGGCCAGACAGCACTAAGGTGGTCCATTGAAACTTAAATAGCTATTGCTAAAAAGGTTCCTAGCCTCTAAAGCATCTATGGCTAAAGCGGTCTCTTGGCCACTTAACTGCACCAAATAAGTTTGATCAAACCAAGTTCAACAAGTCCCAATGAACTCCAACTGGGTGCTCAAGATTGGTTTAGAATCCCATGCCTACAAAAGTACCATTCTACCCTACCAAATTCAATATTCCACACTAAATGTAACCATCAAAATTTCCATTCAGGGTCATTTCAGTAACAAATGGGTTGCACATCCCAAGGGGTCATTTTAGTTAAATTCCACCCTATAGCCCTAAATTACTTTGAACACCTCAGGCCTCAAACCAAGGGTACCTCAAACTAAAGTCGATAATTTAGAGCTGATTGAACTATCATAAATAGCATCTGAGGATATTTACTTGACTTTTTGGCTCAAGATTCATTCCTTAACCTTAATATCTCTAAAATAGGAAAACGACACTAAAAACCAAATAAATAGCCTTGGGGAAGCAATAGGAAATCTTAAAATGCATAAAAATCATAAAAAAAATAATGAGGAGGGACTTTACAATACATCACCTATTATGAGCAATTAACCATTACAAGGATCCACAAATAGTAAATCCAGTTAACTTCCTATTTTAAGATTATATAAACATACATGTCTGCGTGCTCTCATGCTTATAAAATTCCCATCAAACTATAATATCATTAACTCTTCAACTTATATCTTATTACTATATCAGTTATTAGATACCTCAAACTATCTCTAAAATGTCTTACCAGTACACTGATACACCACATTTCTCAATCTTCACCTAGAACTTATACTGTATAAATTAAGTATTTTTGGCACCTATTTCTGACCCTTCTTTTTGTCATTTTACTCACTTTTAGCCTTATTTTTTCAAGGCCAAAATCATTATTTTACTTATTTTTATAAGATTTTGAGCTATTAATATCAATTGTACTATTTTAATAACTTTTCATGACTATTAAAGTATTATTCACTTGTAAAAATATAACTTCTTTTTACATACTTATTTGTATTTATAAATTTTTACTACAACAGCATCCGTAGTATATTCCCACAAAGTGTGGTCTGAGGAGGATAAATTATACGCAATTCATACCACTACCTTAGATGAAGTAGTGAGGCTATTTTTGATAGACCCTTTGCTTAGGACAAATAAAAATATAAAAACATAAAAATGGAGAAACAAAATACCATATTATACCCAATAAATAATAAAAGAAACAAGACATCCATAGAGTAGTACTATAAACTATCTATCTGATATCACAAACATCACTAAGCCAACACTAACTAGAAATTACAAGATACACTCCTAACACTGGCACAACTTTAAACAAATACTTTTTTATACTATCAAGGACCCATACCTACCTACTAACCCTTTACCTGATTTGCATCTTCCAAACCTTTTTTATCTAGGGTGTTGATCTCAGTAAGTTGTAACTGTTCCATGTCATGTCTAATCACCCCCTTCCAATATATCTTTAGCTTACCTCTACCTATATCTATTTTATTATTTCAAATATAAGAGAAAATATTTAGAGTTATTATTTATTTTATAAAAATATTGGTGAACTATTTTGACAAACTAAATTATATTTGTTGATTTAATTAGATATATATTTTTACATAGTATCTTTTTACGCAGAGCATTTATATGCTTTATAGGAATCTATTTTCTCATCTTGATACATAGATAGTTATTTTTCTAGCATGGTATCTCTTGGAGATTCTAAAAAGGGGAAAACCTTGGTTTAGAAGATTTTTTGAGCATTCGGGGACCACTAAGAGAGCTAGACTGTCCCTTCATTTAGGTTGAGCTTACTTATTTTATTAGCATATTATTGTACAATTTTTTGGGTTGATAGTTTTATCCTGGATATGGTTTTAGTATTTTTACATCATATTAAGCTGGTTAGGGCACCATTTTATAGAATTTGGGCCCATCTCTTAGTATAGTGCATTATAATCTTTAGGACTATAATTAGTTCTTATAGAACCTTGTAATTGGTTTGGTAAGCCATGGACTAGATTTATACAGGTTCTGCCTTAGGATGGGTTATTGGGACCTTGAGGTGTTCCCCATCATCCCCATTTAGAGAAAATAATAGAAATGAAGCCCCTAGGCTTAGTTAGACTCATAAAAAATACCTTAGGTCATTCCTTGGGTTGAGATTAACTTAGACCTAATTATTCACCTATATAGCCTAGTTTTAAGGGTAGAATAGTACATGACCCTAACCCGCTCAACTTTGAGTTAAGGAAGGAACCCATCGAACCTTTGTAGTTTTAGTAATTAAAGATCTAACTTAGTGATCTAATGTTCTGAGGATAGTGTAAGACCCTGGACTTTTGCTAGCTATCCCATGCTTAGGTATTTATATAAATATATTTTTACACTTATGTTTTAGTTTTGGATTAAATCCGGCATATGCTCTATTGATATTATCATGAGTTGTACCACCATTATGGTATTGGTTTATGGTCATTATTCATTCCTTATGAAATAAAATATTGGCAAAAATATAATTTGTTACTTATGAGAATTGGTTTGAGTTTGGCATCATTTTATTACTAGGATATGGTTATTCTAGTATTGCTTATGGTCATTATTTGGAGTAGGGTAAGTTATTATTTGTTGTGGTATGGGAGTTCTAATAGTTTTAGATTGATTATTTGGCCTCATTTTACTATCCACTATTTTTGGTTTAAGGAAGGTGTCTGACTTCTCAGAACTATCCAATTATGCCAATTCAAGTGTGGTAAATTCTAAAATTATGGATCGAGAATTAGAAACTAATTTGAGATAAGGACGGTTTAAGGTTATCTACACTTCTTGCCTTAGCTTTTCTCTTATTTGTACACAATGAGTTTATGAGGGCTTAATAGGGTTAATAGTCTTTTTGTATATGCCATTGAGGCTTATGCGGATCAATTATGTTGTATTTAGTCATTTGCTTTTATTTTTTATTTTTATATATATGTATTTCCCTTATCTCATTGGCCTAGAATAATTTGATATTTATATTTCTATCTTGTTTACAATTTACTTAGTTTACACTCTCATACTTTATATTTATGTTTTTGTTATAGTTGAGCTCAATAGGATGATTATGTCTATTGAGTACCTCCTTCTTTGGTACTCATACTGCACTTCATCATATTTTTCTTTATATAGATATGAGTGCGAGCCATCGATATTAACATTATTCTCTAGCCTTGTTACTGATCCAGAGATGGGGTGAGCTTTCTAAAGTCCGGAACTAATCCTCCTCCATCTACTTTACTTAAAGTGTTTTGTATCTTCGAGACTCTAGTGCACATATGTATACTTTTACTATAGTCTAGTACTCTTTGTTAATATCTTAGAGGCTCTTAGTACCAACCATATCAGGATTTAGGAGGGATTATTTTATATATTTTATCCACTTTCCTTACTTGATTAGTATATTATTTATGCATATCCCTTCTGCTTCCACCTATTTTTTCATTGTTGTTGATTTCTTTTGTTTTCCTTTACTATCCGCCTGTTAACCCATTACTTGTCATTCTAGGCTATGACTAGGCTTACCTAATGATAATTTAAAGTAGGTGCCATCATGACCTTAAAAATCAAGTCATGTAATGTTTTGAGTTGTCAACTTTCCTTCAAATGTTCATAGGTTATGGTTAAATTTATGTTAAGTCATAAATTGGTCGTTTGTGTGTGTGTTAACTGGTTCTTTATTTATTTTATTAAAATATATGCTAATGAATATTGAACTTGTTTATTATAGAATACAAGTTTGAAAATTGATAACCTATAGTAAGATTGATAAATATACCTTCTTTGATACGTATGGGTGTATTTAACTTACTATATGATTATACTTGTTGATGATCCTAGTTATTTGATGTGAGTGATTGGATAAAGATTTATTACAATTAAATTGGTGGATTTTAGAAAGGCTAAGGGTGGGTATGTTAGAATAAGTGTGATATAAAGCATGGTTTGGGATAAGGGTAACAAATACTAGTTATCTGGTATGTTTGATACATGGACTAGACTTGCCCCTTGTAGGTCATGGCTAGTGGCCTATTACTTTTCAATTCATGATATAGCTTTCTTTCTTACTGGTGGTTGAAGTAAATACCATTATGACTTGATAAATAGGGTTGTGATCGCTTTATGTCAAAACCTAGATTTTACCAATATTACTAGTACAAGAGCCAATATATAGTAGAGCCCAACATATCGGTACAGAGACATTTGTATCCTATATTTAGGAGTCTATATTAAATTCTTAGGAAAATCTCATCTTTTTGTTTGACTTTTGTGCTTTGTATCTAGATTATTTTCTACATTATTATTAGTTTCACACTTGTGTAGATTCTTAGGATATAGGGCATGACTGTTGGGTATTAGGACCCCAAGCCCACTACTAGAGCTACCATTAAAAGTAAAGGTGGACCTTGAGGTTGAGGAAAGGCTAGAGCTACAGTTTTAGCTCGAGATTAAGATAGGGAGCCATCGCTAGATACTCCTGTGGGTGATGCTTTAGTAATGGATTGAGTATACAAATTGTGTTTGGTGACTGTGTGAAATTATGCTACTAGGGTTATATTATTATGTTAGATATGATGGATTTTGATGTTATTATGGGCATAAACTGGTTATCCCCTAAACATGTAGTCTTGGACTATAGCCATGCCTAACATACCTTCGATTGTTTGGTAGAGTTCTTTTACTCACACAACAATGGGGATAATTTCTTACATTCGGGCTTGGAAACTAATATTAAGGGGTTATGAGTAACTCCTTACTTATGTTTGAGATATTAGTATTGTGAGTCTTTTGTTTGACTCTATTCATATTGATCATGATTTTTCTGATGTTTACCCTACCGACCCACCAAGTCTTTGTCCTGGGTATGACATAGAGTTTGCTATTAACCTTGAATTGAAAACCTAACCTATTTTTGTGACACCTTATCATATATCTCCTATCGAGTTAAGAAAGCTAAATATTTAGCTTTAGGATCTTTTAGGTAAGGGTTTCATCTGATTGAGAATATCACCTTAGGGTGCTCCAGTCCTATTTGCATTAAAGAAAGATGGTTCCATGTATATGTGTATAAATTATAGGTAGTTGAACTAGGTGACAGTGAAGAATAAGTATCTTATGCCTTGTACAATGATTTGTTTGACTAGCTTTAGGGAGCAACAGTGTTTTCTAAACTTCATTTGTGGTCTGGTTACCATTAGTTTACGATCAAGGTTAAGGACATCCATAAGATAACCTTCAAGACTTTTTATGGCCATTATGAGTTCCTGATGATGTTTTTGGGCTGGCCAATTCCCCAACAATATTATGGACTTGATGAATAATATTTTTAGGCCTTATTTGGACTCTTTCATGATTGTTTTCATTGAACACATTCTTTTATATTCAAGGAGCAGTGAGGAGCATGAGTAGCATTTTTGGACTGAGCGCACAACTTTAAGATATCATAGGTTTTATGAAAACTTCTCAAAGTTTGACTTTTGTCTTGAGTCTATTGATTCCATGGGGCACGTGGTGTCCAAGGATATGATTATGGTAGATCTAGTTAAGATTGAGGCTATTCATGAATGGGATAGGCCTATGTATCCTTCTGATATTCGTAGTTTCATTGGGTTAGCATGCTACTATAGGTGGTTCATCTAGTATTTTTGACATGACCCAAACCAAGGACTTATCGTAATGGGAATCTCAAGTCCAACCTGGACCGAAGACCACCCTCAATACCCAATCTAACCAACCAGCATATACCCTGAGTCGGATGAATTCCAAACATATAACAAGATAACATATTTAACAATGTAATGACTTTCGGATAAGTCTATATCCAAGACCAACCCAACCAAGTCAATTCATCCAATAACCAATCAACCAAACAAAAAATGAAAACCCAAAGTATATATATAAATATATCATAATCATTCCATACCAAAGTCTATAGTTGTCCATACAAAGCCTCTAAACCAAACAAAAGAGTATCTAGTCGGGACATTCCCCTGACCATATCCAAAGCGAAAGTCTAAGAGAAGACAAAATTATGTAAAATAATCCATGATATGAAATGGATGATTTTCGAACTATGAAAGATCACCACTTCAATCTAATACTGATTGTTCCTAAATCTGATCAATGAGCAGAAGGAGTAATATGGATGTTTCCTTTATCACGTGGCGATCCAGCCGCTTGAAGATAGGTTAGCGGATGAATGCTATCAAGTACTCAATATAAGGATAAAATAATGTCAACCTTTTAAACCAAGTAAACCAACTATATGCATTCACAACCATACATATATATATATAATCTACGCTAGGAAAGACAATCGGGTTTAGCATGCCTTTAAAACCATTAAACTGGGTATGTGTATCTTAATCGTCATAATACACCCACTGCCTATATGGGTCCAGTGTCACCCCATGGACTGGCCCCAACACGTGTAGCCACAAGAATCGAAGATACCATGGCAGTAGGGGATTCACATGTACCCTTTGCATTAATGATACATATATACAAGTTATAGGGGATTCTTGTGTACCCCTCAAGCGTATGGTCACCATGACCAATCCTCATGTCGAAAAACATAAGTTTCCAGTGTTTGTCTGTTGGACCTCCACCTTCACAAAATTCAAAACCATTTCCACACAACCAAGACACCAATTTTATTATTATTAATCGAGGCTATTTTAAGTGGTCTCGTCATACCAACTATAGCTTTCAAGTAATGTATTTATCAAACCTTAGGGGATTCTCCTGTACCCTATGGGTTACATTATTTAGTTTACTTGAGGATTCCCATGTACTCTGCAAGTACATTATTATTTTGATTACATGGGGGTTCCTGTGTACCCAACTAGTATTTTATTATTAATCTTCACTTGGGGGATTCCCTTGTACACCACAAGACATTTCATCATTCAAACTATTTTTACTATGCATTTACTTGGGGGATTCCTGTGTACCCCGTAAGGTTTTCATTCAAAAAAATTTCATAGCCACCAAGGCCTTACCATTTAACCATTCTAAACTATGCATACCATTTAAAAGATTTAAATAGTACCCATCATCCGTGGTCGATAATTCATAGCCACCATAGAGCCATTGTTGACTTAAAAATGGGGGAGTTGAAGTTTAGAGTGCATGAGGATGAGATCTCCTTTAATATTTGCAAGATAAGGAAGTAACCTGTAGAAATTCAAGTGATAACCATAGTTGAGGTTGAAACCAATGAAGTGAATGAGGGGGGACTTAAGGATCCACCTTGAGAAAGAAAGAAGGAATACATCGTGCCACGAAGATAACTAAGGCGCTATGTGGGAGGCAACCCACAAATTCAACAAAAGTGGCTCATATCCTTTATTTAAGATTTTATAGTATAGATTTTAATTTTGGCATTGGAATAATCCATGCATTTGTGGCACTATAGAATGCATTGGATGAGCTTAAAAGAGGAAAGTGTGAATTTTTTCCACTATAAACTGAATAGGGAAAAATCTGTCAAATTGTGAATAAGATGAACAGGGGAAAATAGGGGTGCAGAAATGCCCTTAGTTACTGCAATCATGGTTACCCGTGTTTAGGCGATTGTGGAAACCTAAATGTGATAGTGGTCACCTCAGATATATAACCATCTGATTCCCTTATTTCCATCACACTCCCTTTTCATCTTTAATCTTTGATTGGATTCATTTCTGGCTAAGATTGTGAGCTCTCCAACAACATCCTTGCATCTTTCATACATCACGTATCGGGTAGGTGTCATGAATTTAATCTTTGATTGTTAAAAATAGGCCATATAATGCATGTTGTAGAGAAAGCATGAATCTTTGATTTTCATGCTTAATTATTTCATAAATTGTGCTTGTATGGTGTTTAGCTACTAGATTATGGTGTGCACATAAGTGGGAAAGTCATGAGTACCCAAAATATGTGGGGAAATTGAGAAAAATTAAGAGCGTACACCAAGTTCTCGATATAATGCCCAAATGAATGCTCACTAATGGTCTTACATTTTAAGGGCATAATCGAGTACCTAGTAGGCTTGTTCCGCTCTGTTAATGTAGATTCTTCTTGTAGAACATGCTTGTATCCAAAAAAATTTAAAATTTTGAACATAGAAATCTGGTATAGGACTAGTCTCAGTTACCATGATCGCGGTCATTGGGATCACTATCATGGCAATATGTATGTGGCTCTATGACCTGCGATTATGGTAATCGAGGGTGATTTTCTGCCATGCCAAAAAATCTTGCACTTCAGATTTTTGTATAAACACTACCAAGCAACTATCAAATGGGTTTTTGTGATAAACATAGCATACTTTGTGCATAGAAATGTCAATGATGGTTGTGTGTGTTATATGTTGCTTTTCAAGATAATATCATGGACAAATACGATCATATCCGATTAATGTCATCTGAGTGCCATACTCACTACTATGGTGATCTTCTGAGGACAAAGCTGCTCTCGGAGGGAGGTATATGTTTGGATAATATGATAAAAAATCTTCCAATATTTCATGTCAAGCTTGAGTCTACAGTGTGGCGGTGTTTTGCCCCAAATCCATGTAAGGAAAATAAGCAATGTGTACATGAATTCTACAACAACCTTGGCGTTGTTTCTTTCTCAGACCCATCCAACATTACTATCAAGATCCAGGGGGAAATGGTGAACTTTAAGGCGGAGTAAATTAATGATATCTACAGGATCCTAAATGTAAACATGGGTGAGTTTGAAGAAAAAGGGTGTGAGCTAGGAAGTTGGTTGGCTGAAAGATTGTCCCAGAAAGGAAGTCTTGTAGGCAGAAACCAAGAGTAACATCTACATGAATGACTTCACTTATGAGTCTTGGATTTGTTTAAACATAATATGTAGCCGAGTTTCCCCTTGCACCCATATGATATCAATCCTAGATTTTTGGGCCTGGATAGTCTCTTGCATTCTAGACAACATTCCTTTTAATGTTGGTCAGCTTGTGGTTTCTGATATGAAATTCTTCAAGAACCAAGGTGGTACACATCTCTTCTTCTACTCTTTGATTACTAAGCTTTGTAGGAGAGCTTGGGTTGAAGAATACTCTGGAGATACTTGGGTACACCCTGGTATCCCCATCTATCCTTTGATAATTCAAAAAGAGGGTACACAAGGTAAAACAAGAAGATAAGGATCAACTTGGGGAAGTCAACATGTGAGGATACTAAGTTTTATAGGCCATCCACTGTCGAGCCTCTTGAGGATACTGGAGTTGATATTGCGGCCATCATGGAGCTCGTGTCAAGTTTACCCCAGGGACCGAGAGATCCCTCCACCACTCGACATTTATATGTGTCATATGCTGATTATGTAAAGTATCAGAAGGAACAAAATAAATAGGGAGCTACCATTATGAGGCTTGACAAAGCCTACTCATCCTTAGCAATGTCACATAGTGATCTCCGAGTTGTACATGAAAAGATGGTCATAAGGGAGATGAACATAGATAGGTTCTTTAATAACCTATCTCCAAGTAATCTCCAAGTTACTAACCTATTACTAAAATATCTCTTTTCTTCTCCCTTATGACCATTTTTTCATGTGCAACTTGGAGATCACTATTATCACGCCCCAAATCCTATTAAGGCGGACTGGCACCCGTTGCCGGTAAGGCTCGGGAGAACCAACCTATAGCAATATATTACCTATGAACATTATAAGTTCCTTTCATACTAAACATGCCCTCAAAAGACAAATAGGACTAGCAAGTCAAAAGATATTATATGACTAGGCCGTTGGAGCCACAATGTCTACGATACGATACATGA
>NC_061121.1:138334705-138403217 GCF_002878395.1 Capsicum annuum | reverse complement strand
CGAGTTGTACATGAAAAGATGGTCATAAGGGAGATGAACATAGATAGGTTCTTTAATAACCTATCTCCAAGTAATCTCCAAGTTACTAACCTATTACTAAAATATCTCTTTTCTTCTCCCTTATGACCATCTTTTCATGTGCAACTTGGAGATCACTATGTGACATCGCTAAGGATGAGTAGGCTTTGTCAAGCCTGATAATGGTAGCTCCCTTTTTATTTTGTTCCTCCAGATACTTTGCATAATTAGCATGTGACACATATGAATGTTGAGTGGTGGAAGGATCTCTCGTCCCTGGGTAAACTTGGTACGAGCTACTTGATAGAGACAATATCAAATCTAGTATCCTCAAGAGGCCTGGTGGTGGATGGCCTATAAAACTCAGTATCCTCATATGTTGACTTCCCCAAGTCGATATTTATCTTCTTATTTTACCTGGTGTGCCCTCTCTTTGAATTCTCAAAGGATAGATGGGGTACCAAGGTGCACCCAAGTATCTCCACAGTATTCTTCAACCCCAGGTCTCCTACAAAGCTTAGTAATCAAAGATTAGAAGAAGAGATGTGTACCACCTTGGTTCTTGAAGAATTTCATATTAGAAACCACAAGCAGACCAACATTAAAAGGAATGTCATCTAGAATGCAAGTGACTATCCAGGCCCACAAATTTAGGACTGATGTCATATGGGTGCAAGGGGAGACTCAACTACATATTATGTTCAAAAAATTCTAAGCCTCATAAGTGAAGTCATTCATGTAGATGTTACTCTTGGTTTCTTCTTATAAGACTTCCTTTCTAGCACACAATCTTTCTGCCAACTAGCTTCCTAGATCACACCCTTTTTCTTCAAATCACCCATGTTTGCATTTGGGATCCTATAGATACCATTAATTTAGTCCACCTCAAAGTCCACTATTTTCCCTCGGATCTTGATATTCATGTTGGATGGGTCTGAGAAAGATACAATGCTAAGGTTGGCATAGAATTCATTTACCCATTGCTCATTTTCTTTGCATGGATCTGGGGAAAAACACCGCCACCCTGTAGCCTCAAGCTTGACATAAAATACTGGAAGATTTTTTGGCATATTACAAAACATATACCTCTCTCCAAGAGCAGCTTTGTCCTCAGAAGATCACCAAAGAAGTATGGTACTCAGATGACATAAATTGGATGTGGTCATATTTGTCCATGATATTATCCTAAAAAGCAACATATAACACACACAACCATCAGTGATATTTCTATGCACAAGGAATGTTATGTTGATCACAAAAATCCATTTGATAGTTGCTTGGTGGTGGTTATGCAAAAATCTGAAATGCAGGATTTTTAGGCATGCAAGAAATCACCCTCGGTTATCGTAATTGCGGGCTATAGAGCCATGTTCACATTTCCATGATCATGATCCTAAAGACCCCGATCATGTTAACTGAGACCACTTCTATACTAGCTTTCCATGTTCGAAATTTTAAAATTTTTAGGCCACATGCATGTTCTACAAGAAGAATCTACATTAACAGAGCAGAATGAGACTACTAGGTACTCAATTATTCCCTTAAATTGTAAGACCATTAGTGAGCATTCATTTGGGTATTATATCGAGCACTTGGTGTACACTCTTCATTTGTCTCAATTTCCACACAAATTTTGGGTACTCATGACTTCCCTGCTTATGTGTACACCATAATCTAGTAGCTAAACACCAAACAAGAATAATTTATGAAATAATTAAGCATAAAAATCAAAGATTCAGTCCTTCTCTACAACATGCACTCTATGGCCTATTTTTAACAATCAAAGCTTAAATTCATGACACCTACCTGATATGTGATGTAAAATAGATGTAAGGATATTGTTGGAGAGCTCACAATCTTGTCTATAAATAGGTCCAATCAAAGATTAAAGTTGAAAAGGGAGTGTGAGGGAAATAAGGGAATCAGATAGTTATATATCTGAGGTGACCACGATCGCATTTAGGTTTCCACAATTGCGTACACATGGGTGACCACCATTACAGTAACTAAGGGCATTTCTGCATCCCTATTTTCCCCTGTTTAGCTTGTTTCACAATTTGATAGATTTTCCCCTATTCAGTTTATAGTGCAAAAAATTCAAACTTCCCACTTATTAAGCTTATCCAATACACTGTACAGTGCCATAAATGCATGGATTATTCCAATGCCAAAACTAAAATCTATACTACAAAAACATAAATAAAGGAAATGAGCCACTTTTGTGAAATTTGTGGGTTGCCTCCCATATTGCATCTTAGTTATCGTAGTGGTACAACCTTTTCCTTATTTCTTTCTCAAGGTGGGTCCTAAGTCCCCCCTCATTCACTTCATTGGTTTCAACCTCAACAATGGATATCAGTTGAAGTCCTGTGGGTTACTTCGTTATCTTGCAAACATTAAAGGAGATCTCAGCCTCATACACTCTAAACTTCATCTCTCCCATTTATAAGTCAACAATGGCTCTTTCGGTGGCTATGAAAAGTCGACCATGGGTGATGGGTACCTCATGGACTATTTCACAATCCAAAAGCACAAAGTTTGTCAAAAGTATGAATTTGTCCACTTTGACTAGAATCTCAAACAATATCCTGATTGGTCTCTTTAAAGGCCAATCCACAATTAACAATCTCATATATATTGGAATTGGAGTATCAAAACTGAGATTTTTGTAGATGGAAAAAGCAATGAGGCTTATACTTGCACTGAGATTGCATAGAGCTTTCGTGAACATATGCATTTTGATAGTGCAAGGAATTGTAAAAGCCCTGGGGTCTTTCTTCTTTTTCGCAAATTTACTACTCATGATTGCACTACAGCCATGGGTGACTTCAATTATGTCACCTAAGCTTTTTCTTTGACATCAACCTCTTCATAAGCTTAGTGTATCTCGGGATTTATTTGATTGCTTCAAGTAATAGGATATTGATAGAGAGGTTGATAAGCTTGGCCATGAATTTATTGAGTTTATCACCCTTATGTTTTCTTTGAAGCCTTTGATGGAATGGGGGAGGGACTTGTATTGTAGGCATCACATCACTTTCTGTTTTCTCATTTTCCACCACCTCTTCATCAACTTCCACCAATTTCTTTTCATTATCTTCATATTTAGATTTTGGTAGTGATTCTTTCGACTTACCCTTAGGCATATTTTCACCCAACTCTTCTTTTAAGTGATCACCAAGGGTATTCCCACTCCTAGTGACTATTTCTAAAACTTGAGCCTCATTCTTTGAGTTCACAATAGTGTCACTGGGAAGAGCATCTTTTATCCTAGCATTCAATTAGGTGGAAATTTTCCCAATTTGAGTCTCCAATTTCTTAATGGAGGCAGAGTAGGACACCATGATTTGATTAAGTTGCAAAAAATCACCTTTCATTTCACAAAACATTTTATCTATTCCTTCCACTCTCATCAAGATCTTTTCCAAAACATCTTTGGACTTGTACTTGTCGAGGTCAATGGAACTCAGCACTTTGTTCTTTTCCCGATCATGGGGAGACACATAGCGCTCATAGTCATGATATTTATCCCTCCAATCACAATCTTATTCACAATTCTTCTAACCTGGGTTCCCACTTTTCCTTTGATAGGCGGGGCGGTAACCCCCCGAATAGTTTGCTAAGTACTTAATCTCCGAGACCTCATGGTTTGGACTTTGCATTAGTGTTTCATTAAATCTTCCCCATACTACATGCAAAGGCTCTCCATTCAATTGCCTACATTTTATAATTTTATCCCTCAATTGAAATATTTTGGATTAGGGGAGGAGGTGTTCACTTTGCATGGGCACCACGCGAATCAGCTTAACTAACATTGTTTCTCATGGCTCCATTTATGTTACGTAGATCACATATAATGAAACAAAAACTAAAGCCAAAATGAATACACACCACTATGAGTATACACCACTATGAGTATACCCTAAGTAAGAACCAACATCGCACAAATGAAATCTAAATTGCACTCCTTAGCAAAGGGGCCATTTTGATAACATTCACCTATACCATTTAAAGTGGTAGAGAATGGTCATAGTCAATATCCCAACTCGCGTTGAGGTCGAATCCATGACTGAAAGATTGAGTTCTAATCTTATGGGTAATTAACTCCTACTAAGATAATACCCAAAGTGTTAGTAAAGTAAATGAGATAACTAAAAATGGGGCAAGAGGTTCTTGGTTAAGGGAGAATGTATGCCACTAGTAACTTGATTTCACAAACTAAGCAACAAACTTTAATTGAACATTGATATTTGAAGAATCTTAGGATTAAGTCTACCTAAGGGAAACTTAGGTGTGGGTGTGTGAGTTTTGATGAACATGTTAGGAAGTTACCAATGTGGTTGGCTAGCTCTAGGACCCTTGAGGCTAATTTCTCAATAAAATCTCAAGGATTTCACTTGTTGACCCTTTCGGGTACCTAACAAGTGTAACAATCATATTCACCCACTACATCAATTTTGGCATCCCTATTTCAAAGATACCACAGTAAAGTCAACTACAAAGTCACCCTTATGTCTAAGATAGTGAAACTCAGTAAATTAAACCTAATAATTGTATACTATTGCCTTGGTTCCCGCATCCCTCTTTCAAGGATAAGGAAGGTTCCTAAATCTCACCGAAACCCCTCTTTCAAGGATGGTTTAGGCTATCAATAGAATGGGGTTTTCAACCACAAACCCATGTGGGTATTTTCGGTTTTCACCCATAAATCCCAACCAATTTAATCAAGCAATAGTATAACCCACTATCACCTAACTAGTATGTACACAAATACATCACAACCCATAACTAATTTAAACCTTAGTTCAACATAATCCCAAGACTAAAAGATTTTTCTACTCATGACGAAAAGAAAGAAACATATACCAATTGGGTTGTTCAAGGCATCCATTCATCACAAAACCAAAATTAAATCTCCATATAAAATTTACAATTATTGCCCAATTTAGGGATTAAATTTCAAATTCAAAGTGTTGCTAGTCTCTAGAATGCCAAAAAATAAAAAGGGTTTTAAGCTTTTAAAGGATTTGGGGTCGGCTACTAAAAATTATGTAACTACCCCTGAGGTAAATCTCGTGTCACCATGATCGCACAAGATTTACCGTAATTGCAGCTACTATGACTGCGTGTATATCATTGCAATCACAATTGCTGACCATCTTGACTTGGCACGATCAGGCTTCGATTGCGGTAATTGGGGCTTGTTTCTACTCTAGATCTTCCAACTGCACTTTCTTTCTCTTTATTGGATCCTTTTTAGCTCAAGTCTATATCTTTCTATATCATAACCTAAATGCCTGAAACATGTGGATATTAGTGCCTTTAATCATACAGATTTCTCTTTTATTAATTAAAAACATGTTAATATACATGAATGTCGAGTTCAAGTGAGTGGTTAATTCATCGCTCATCAATCATTCAAAACCTTTTTAAACATTCAAACCATTTTAGCCATTAAAAACTATTCAAACCAATAGAAAACCATTTATAACCATGCAAAAACCATCCAAACCAATTTAGGGTTCCATTACCAAACCATACCATGCAAAATCTTCAATGAAAGTTCAACAATAGAGTAAAACATCCCCATAGGCATTTTATGAAACATGTTGTTAGCATACTTTTACCAAGACCAAAACTAAAGCCTAAACCATAAATTTTAGGGTTACCCATAAACCATTTGTTAAACCACAACCAACTAGTACCCACATGTGCAAACCATTACCAAAAATATGTGAAAACATAGTTTAAACTAATAGTAAAAAATACCCACCAATAAGCATCAAAACCCTTAATATTGGTTTTCAAAACCATCATTCATAATACACAATCAATGTTTAAAGCACATTAAAGCATGCCTTTAGTTGTAACTAACAATGAGGGAGGAGTAACATGCCTTATACAAGAAGATTTATGAAAGAAAACTTTACATTTGAGCCTTTGGAAAAACACTTGTAGAAACACTAGCCTCAATCTTCAAGAGAGGATTTGAGAGTGTGTTTTGGTACGTTATGATCCATCAAAGGGTGTTATGAGAGTCTAATATGAGTTATATAGAGTGGGGACTTAAGAGTACCCTAACTCATACCCTAGACCTTACCATGGTCCCCTATACTGATCATCATTTAGGGTACAAAAGTACCCCCTATACTGTACCTTGAAAATTTTCATTAACACCATACCTAAGACATTATATGACTTGGCATCATATACCTCGTATCCTACCATACAACTAGTATGATGTTTAGTCATATTTTGATAGAAAGCAACCCAAATATACTGACTAGCATATGAGAGAAGAGTTGTCAAACTGTATCCTAGGGTATGACTAGTACCCATAAGTTGTCCCTTGCCTAGAATATCCAAAAACTATGAATTTTACAAGGGAAAATTTTTAGGGTGTTTTAGTTTTTCTACTATTGTAGTTTCTATGGCTAGATTGACTAAGAAGGAGATTTCATTTTAGTGGTTCACGAGTTGTGAGGCAATCTTTTTGAAGCTCAAGTACTTGCTTAATTTATCTCCTATTTTGATTTTTCTAGTTGAGGGAGAGGGTCTCACCATTAATTATGAAGTTTTTGATATTAGTTTGGGTTATATTTGGATGTAGCAGGCCTATGTTATTGCAAATGCATTGAGTTAGCTAAAGGTGCATGAGCCCAACTACCCCACCCATAATTTGGAGTGGGTAGTGGTGGTTTTCATACTTAAGATTTGTATACATTACTTTTATGGTATTCGTTAATAGATATTTACATGTCATCATATTCTTTAGCATATTATGACCCAGAGGGAACTTTACCCGAGGAAATAAAAATAGATTGAGCTGCTGAAGGACATTAATATCCTTATTCTATACCATTTGGGAAAGGTGAATGTAGTAGTAGATGACTTAAGCCAAAAGGTATTGAGTATTGGTAAATTATCCTTTATTTAAGTTTTGGAGCAATTATTGGCTTTAGAAATCTAGTCCTTAGATAACTTAATGGTTCAACTTGATATTTCTAACCCTAAGAGGATTCTTGCAAATATTGAGGATAGATCTACGTAGTTGGAGCAGATTCAGGGTCATTAGTTTAAGAATGGTAGAGTTCATAGCATTCTAGATCAGGTTCTAAGTGGTGAGTACAAAAGGGCTACCTTACATTCAGAGGCTATTTTGAGGGCTTACAACCATATTTTCATTCTGAGGGTTGGAGATTTAACTCAATTGATTATTGAAGAGACTCATAGCACTATATATATTTTATTTACTCAAAAATAACTAAGATGTATATGGAGTTGAGGCAGTATGAATGGTGTAGTATGCAGAGAGAAATATTATAGTTTTATGCTTTGTGCTAATGTGGTTAGCAGGTGAAGACTTAGAATTTTAGACCTGGTGATTTCTTCAAAGACTACCTATTCCCTAGTGAAAATAAGAGCAGGACTTAGATTTCATAGATTATTTGCCCACATTTCTCATAGTTTTGATAGCATTTGGATCATCTTTGATCAATTAACTAAACTGCCTATTTTATCCCTATTAATTCTTTATTCAGTGTTGAGAGGTTGGTCCATATCTATATTCAAGAGGTGGTTTACCTTTATGGGGTACTCATGTCTATTATTTTGGATCAAGGATCTATGTTCATGTCTAGCTTTTTTAGTATGTTTTAGAAGGTATTGGGTACTCTAGTTAACCTTACCACAACCTTTAATCCCAAAATCATGGGTAGTCAGAGTAGACTATTCAAATTTTGGAGGGTATGCTTTGTTCTTGTCTTTTTGATTTTGGAGGTCAAGAGGACCATTTTTTAGATTTGGTAGAGTGTTGTTATAATAATAGCTTTAATTCATGCGTTTAGATGGATCTATTTGAGGTATTTTATGGCAATTGTAGTCGATATCCATTTAAGGTATTTTATGGCAGTTGCAGTCGATCTTCGATTGATTGTTTAATACTTCTAAGGTTAGGTCCCGTTGTACTAATTTGCTTTCCAAGTCATTGAACAAAGTTTAGATGATTCAGTATAGGCTACATGCAACTCTATAATGACCCTCCAGGTTATTTTCTTGATTTTAATGAATTTCCAGCATTTCAAGCATTCCCATAGTGGCAACATGTCATTCATAAATTTTTGGAACTATAAATTTGATTATTGGATAGTTTACTTTAATTTTATGCTTATTTTCCTATTTTAGAATTTTTGTTGTTAAGGAATTGGTCTCAGACTAAAGGTCCTAGTAAATAATCTCATATGAGAATTTTGACCACACTAATAGCTTTGGAATATTGATTTTAGGCTAGGAGATACTTGGTTAAGATCTCAAGACTTCCAGACTCATTATAGGCTATTGGATAGGGTACACTTAAAGTGGCACTACGGGTATGGGACCCACATTTAGCCAAAACAACCTCAGAAGAAAGTTGTACTAGTTTTGTTGATTTTGGTATAGTAGCATAATTTATTTACATCCTCTGGGTTCTAAATTAATTTTGATCACTCGGTTGAAGTAAGGTATAGTAGCATAATTTATTTACATACATGGGGTTATAGATATAATTATTAGTATGGCAATTGATATGGTTATTGGTACGGTGTATCGATATGGTTATTGGTATGGCTTATTATCATAATTTATTAATATCACTTATTGATATAGTTTATTGATGTGGTATATGGACATGATTTATTAATGTGGTATATGGGCATGGTTTATTAATATGGTATTGTTGATATGGTATATGGCATGGTTTATTGACGTGGTATAGGGGCATGGTTTATTGATGTGGTATATGGGTATAGTTTACTTATATAGTTTATGGGTATGATTTATTAATAAGTCTTATGAATATGATTTATTGATATGAGTTATTGGTATGGTCTATTTATATGTATTCTGGTTCAAGTCCGATAATTATTAATAACATTAATTAATATGAGTTCCAATTCAAGTCTTATAATTAATAATGATATAATATGAGTTCTAGTTCAAGTCCAGCAATTGACGATGATATTGATACTATGAGTTTTAATTTCAATTTGGTAAATAAAGTCATGATGTTGATACCATTGGGAATGTTATTATAAGGATGATATGAGTTTTGGTTCGAGTCCGGTATTGAGAATTGAATATGATATGATATGGTATGGATGGTGTGATGGTTGTAACTGATATTTGGTAGAGTTATGGATCTTCGATTAGCTATTTTCTATTGGTTATACCCGTTGTACTAATGGGTGCTCGCATTGTTTTATTTACATTCCGTACTTATTGTCTTATGGGGAAATTAGTAGTTATAATTGTGTGATCTTGATGCTACTTTTCCATATTTATTTATTTTCCTATACTCGCAGTGTTGGAGCTTATTTCTAGGTTTGTCTTTTTACCTTGTATTAGATTATTTTTCCTTGTATCTTAATATATTGATATCATGATTTAGTTCAATCGGTCGATGATGCCTACTGAGTACCAAAGATTTTGGTACTCAGGCTATAATTCTGTACCTTTTGGTGCAGATCCGAGTACTAATTATCATTGTTGATGTGACACTCGTGCAGAATTGATTTCGGTGATTGGGTGAGCTCTTAGAGTCAGAGTTATCCTTTTTCCTTCTACTTATCTATTTCTAGTCTTTCATTTTTTAGATAGATTGTATTTGACTATTCAATATTTATGGTTCATTTGTAGTAGCTATTTTATCGACATTACTGACTCTTGTGATGATTGTTGACCTTTTATCTATCTATCAAACTATTAAGAGTGTTTTATTGCTATTTTTAAGTTTTTACTTGTTGATTTTGGCTTTTAGGACATTTTTCATAAAGTTAGCCCATTGTTTATAGCTCTGGGCTACGATTTGGTTTACCTACTGGAAGAATAAAGTAGGTTTCATCATGACTTATAAATTGGGTCATGATAGTAAAAGAACATAAAGAAAAATCAGTTAATCAGACAAAAAAGAATGAATAATATTGAGAGAGAATTTTAATGAGTTTTATATTCTTCTTTCTACAACAATGACTCCTTAAATAAATAATGACTTCTGATGAAATAAATAGAACAATGGGTTTTTTATAGAGGTAATTGGCTCATTCTTTTTCTATATAAACTGAAATTCACTATCGAAATTCATTATCCAAAATAAATTAGAATGATCCTTTATCTTTTTATTAGGTTAGAATGTCACTGTGCTAAATAATTTGTTTACTGCTTTGCCACTTGAAAAATTAATTAGTTTATTATTGTTTTCTCAAGAATTTTGGATTAGGAGGATACTCAATAATATTTCTTTGTCGTTTATGTTCAACAATTCTATTCACTTTGAAAAATCTTTTTTCCATGACAAATCTTTTGACTTATAATTTTTCTAAGCTTTGTTGAATAGGTTTTGGAGTAGGACACTCAGATTTGCTACTTTTTTTTGACAATTTATACCTTTGAATTTTTTCTTTACTTTATTATTATTCTATTCAAATTGAAGAATATTATCCAAAACAATTAGGATATAGTTTGAACCTTTTTTGCAATTTTATCCTGACTTGAATTAAAATTTAAGGGCAAATAGACAATCAATATTTGACGGATATTTTGATCGTGCAACATTTAGCAAAAATTATTCATCTTTTTATAATAACTAGCTTTTACGAAGAGCATTAATACCTGTAAATTATTAGCAAGCGTGTCATAATTTGTAAAATATCATAATTATAAATTACAGTAATCCAAAGTAAATACGAATGTTAATCAAAAACTCAATTATAAAAAGTTTTGGTGTTTAATGTCATTATGCATACATACACAAAAAGGATGATGGGATCTCCACATTTTGCTCCAAAATAAGTGAAAGTGAAACAATTAAATGCAAAGATTTGATCCTCTCATAGAAAACCAAAATATTGAAGGTATACCACATATATGATAACACTAACCAAATAAGTATCAAACATTATTTGGACAAAACATAGAGATATGTATAATACATTAAGATGTTACACGGAGCCTCGTGAGTAAGCTTCATCCTACAAATCGATAAAATAGAACTCCTTAAACTAAAGAATTGTTTAATTTGAAATTGAGTGGGTGATAATGCTATGCTTTGAAGAATGTTTTTATGGATGATTTGCAGGATTTAAGATAAAGAAAATTAGACTAAATCCTCAATAATATTAAAAAGGAAAGAAACACCTTAGAAGATGTTCTATGAAAGAAGATAAGGTTAATTGTTGCATTTAATGGATGAAGATATTTCATAAAAGAAGGAAGGATCGTTGCATTAAATGCTTAAATCATGGGATTCCTGCATCTCTCTCTTCTATGTATGGATTTTACTTAATCATATTTTTATTTCGGTCTTTTCTTATTCTTGGAAATTGAAAAATGAGTAGACTTATATATCTAGCTTCCAACAGCTAGTAGTATTTTAGTCACTACTATATAAGCATTGAAAGCCAAAGGAAGAGATATACTTTTGTCTCAGTCTTCTCTAGTTCTTTACTCTAGTTTATTCAAGTGTTATATTCTCTTAAGATTTATTATGTACTCAAAAAGAGAGGAGAGATACACATAGTTGGTGAGGCATAATATGAAAGTAAGAAAGAAAGAAAGAAAGAAAGAAAGAAAGTCAGAAAGAAAGAAAGAAAGAAAGGAAGAAAGAAAGAAAGAATGAACGAATGAATGAATGAAAGTGTGAGTCATAGTCACAAAGTTTGACTCAATTTTATACTTTGATTTTATTCACAAAGAACAAGTATAATCCCTTGAAACCCAAGGGGAATGGAGTATGACCTATTAGAGGTCCTAACCAGTATAAAATATCTAGTGTTACTTACCTTCAGCATTTTATTTTTTGAATTTTTTTATTACAATTAATAGTCGACTGCCTGTTGAAGAAAGTTGATTGTCTAGTTGAAAAAGGAGTAATTCACCCCCAAACCTCTTACTAATTTCAATTGGTATTATAGTAAGTAATCAGAAGTCTTTGCTTAACAACAAGTGAGTAAAGATTTATGGTAGTACATCAAATTACTGAATCTATATTTCAAGAAGGACTCTCAATAAGCCGACTAAATTACTAAAGCTATATTTCAAGAAGGACTCTCAGTAAGCCGACCACCCAAATTCAACAGTCTATATTACAATCAATGGAAGGAAAGAATAAATACTTATGTTCAATCGATGGATTATAAAGCCTGGCTAGTTATTCAGAAAGGGATAAGGCCTATTTGAAGAATATGATTAAAAAATGTTTGGAAAAGAGACCTTCACATTTTACTTCACAAAAGAGCATTTGGATATTGTGCAAACAAATACAAGAGCAATCTATTTGCTTCATTGTGCTCTTAGTGAAGAAGAATATGAGAAAATATACACTTGTAAAACAACTAACGAAATATTCAACAAATTGAAAGTTATTCAAGAGGGAACTAAAAATATAAAGGAAATTAAAAGTCCTCGAGTTCCTAGGGTGATGAAAAACAATTAGACCATGATAAAGACAACATTAGAGATTATTGTTTCATGGAAATTGAAGAATCTATCCAGGTAAAAGCTAACTCCTGTAGTGAATTCTAAACTACAAAATCTGCTAGATCTTGCCATATTTGATCTAAATAAAGTTCATGATGAAAAAAGGGCTTTATTATGAGAAAGAAGAGATTGAGAACTTAAACTTTAGGTTTGTGAAATTGAAAAATATTATTTTTAAAAAGAAGTTGTTGATTTAAAAAATCAAAATTAATAGCTTTGAAAAATCGTTAAGTCACAGTATTGTCAAATCAAATCAGTTGACTAGCACAACTAAGTCAACTGACCAATCTGATATTAGTATGCATGGTAATAGATATTATAACTGTGAAGGATCTCAAAGGTCAGCTAACTCTAGTAATCCAACCAAAGGGAATAATAACAATCATAATACCTACCATGACAGGTATTATAGCTGTGATACCTACCATAACTGGTATTATAGCTGTGATAAATATCAACGATCAACTAACTTAAGGCAGTCAACTAGGGGACTAAGTTACGGTCATAATACCTATTGTAAAGCCACTTATCAATACTATACTTCTTTCTATAATTGTGAGAAGCCTGGTCATAAATATTACAATTGCAGATTTCATTCTAGAAATCTTGCCAAGTAGATTTAGAGACCTAAAACTGAGTCAATAAATCAAAGGACTAACCATAAGAGACCTATGAATACTTGGGTACCTAGAAATAAGTAATATATCAGTTTTACGGGAACTCCACTCAAAATCTAATAAGAAATGTTATCTCAACAGTGGACTTTAAACTCACATAACTGGAAGCAAAAATTTGTTTAAAGCAATAATTAATTGTGAAGAAGGTTATATCAGCTTTAGAGATAATTAATTTTCTATGGTTTCATAACACTTTTGATGCTTAAAATCGAAAAATATGCAAGTACTTAGGTCCTTTTTATTGGATATGATATGTTTTTATGTTTATATTACAGAAAAATAAGATTAGAAATAAGTAAAATAAAATAAGAAGAAAAAGCTCCAAAAAGTGAAGCTTCTGCCTGGACAACAAGTCATTGGGTGATGCTAGAACTTATCGTCCAAGTCGTATGGTGAAAAATGAATAAGTTTGAGAAAAAAGATAAAGTTGAAGTTGGTTTTGACTCGTAGGGGTTGATTACAAGCAGTAGGAAAGATCATTCTGAATGAACATAGTGGAAAGTCCTGAGATTTTACAAGTAGAAGACCAGTAGAGAAGATACCGGTGATGAGTTGTAATGGCATTCTACGACTTATAGTGTTGACTGTTCTGAGCATTATGAGAGAAGATATGAAAGATAAAATTTCATTGGAGAGACAATGAGTCCAGCATGTAACTCATAGAGAGATATGATAAGTCATCACCAAAGAGCATAGAAGTTGAGAAATAGAGTTAACAATGAGTCATCGTCAATCTAGATGACTCGTTGCCTGAGGTATATCCACTACTGACCATATTTTCCTATTTTATTTTGGTTAGAATTTTTAGGTTATTTATAAAACTATAAATACCCCTTGATGTGTTGTATTAATTTTTCCACTCTTTACATTCACAACGCTATGTTGATTCTGAGATTTGATTTTGATCTTAGAATCCTTTATTCTTGGTTTTATGATTGATTATTAATTTGAGATCCTTTGTTTTGTTCTTAAATTATTATGAGATTATTCATATGCTTTTTTTCTTGAATTCAATGGATGTTCTTGCAATCATGAGTGGATAAACCACCTAACTATGGTTGTGGAAACCCTGATGAAATAACAAAATAAAGAAAGTGTGAAGTTGTTCTTGATAAATATTTTTATTGTGATCTTCCTCGATGTGATTGCTTTCTTAACGACTGTAGAAGTTAAGAATATGTTTGTATTCTATACTTACTTTAAAAGAGAGGTAGATATTAGAAAAATAAGATCACAACAGTAATATGAGGCTACCAACCCTCATCTAATTAACTTGACACTCAAAAGGTAATAGTTAATCTGGGATCCAGGATAAGGGCTATTAAAGAGACACTCTGTCAAAAGGTAATGAGTGAAATTCATCAAAGGCATTTACAAGACAGTTGGTGATATATATCTTGTTAGATTCTTCATGCAAGGTATTGGGATAGTTCGATGAAGCATGATAAGTCTACAAAGTTAGTAAATTAGAGGGAACAAAGTCCTAGTATTCATCTCATATTAATTTTAACCAAAGCGATCAAGATTTTTTACTATTGACACTGTTCTCGCAAAATCCCCCATTTACTTTTCTGTATTTTTCTAGCTACTTCAGCAAGTTCGTGCAAGACATTTGGCCAATTTTCTATGGGTTCGACCCCAACCTTTATTGGGTTATACATTTAAAATCGACCGCATTATATTTCTTAGAGGTATAATTTGGGTGACATCAAATTTTGGCACCGTTGATAGAAAATGCTATTATGAATTTATTGATTAAAGTTGTTGAGGTTGTTGGCTTTTAATTTTCTATTGTTTATGAGGCATATGCCTAGTACTCAAAGTCAAGGAAATCCCTTGATCCCATTTGATATTGAGCTAGAGCCAGCCTTATGACAAAATCGTAAAATAGAAGAGCATGAGCATGGACATTATGACAACCCTAATTGGATTCCTCCACCTCCATAGGGTGTTCAAGAGATAGTTGTACAAACCACTATGTTGTTATTGGACAAAGAGAATGTGAGAAGGGATGTTGCTACCCGTCATGCAGCTCAAGAGAAAAGAGCGACATAAGAAGAACAGCATTGAGCAAAACTCTACAGAGCTAGATGAGATAGAGCTCAAGTACCCCCAGTTTTTCTATTCTTGCCTACATATGATAATCTGGAGGAAGATATGGGGTACATTAAGCTTGTTAAAACAGGAGCTATTGTTTCTCCTAAATTTCCTCAAGGGGTGAAGCTTGATATTATGAGTCCTACGATCTAATTGTTGAATCTGAAGGATGTGTTTGTTGGTCTGCCGAATGATAACGTCAACGTGCAAATCATGGATTTCATTAAGATATTCATTTCATATAATTTACCTAGGATAAGTTAGAAAGCATTGAGACTCAGGTTATTCTTATTCTCTCTTACAGGCAAAGCAATATTATGGTTAGGGGAACCACCTCATGGATCCATCACTAATTGAAATGAATTATAGAAATAATTATTAGATCGATTCTTCTTACCTTTAAGAATGCTGCAAGAATTAGATTTATAATTTTAGGCAAATATATTCTGAATCATGGCATGAGACATGGTTGAGGTTAAAGAAGAAGTTGATGTTAGTACCTAATTAGATAATTTTAGAGAGAAATTTGATTGAGATATTTTATAGAGCCCTGAATGACAATACTAAAGGTCTTGTAAATACTATTACTGGTAAAGAATTCATGAGCCTTCGTTGGGAGTTAGCCATGAAAATATTAGATTTGGTCACTAATACATACTGAGGATGGCATACTCGGGATATAGAGAAAGGAGTTGATACCTATGCTATTAGTTCTTCCAATAAGCAAAGAATTATAGACGGCATAGTATCTTAAGAGGTTGCATAGTTAAGGATAGAGAGTGGGTTACTACCTAAGCAATTTGCAACTATGAATATAGAAAAGGTGAATGTTGTGGGGGCACAAGGAAAATTCACTAGGTTGTATGATTCTAATATTGAAGAGGAAGCAAAATACCTGGATTGAGATATGGTGGGCTTCTAAGACAAGGGTCCAATATGGACTCTTGGAACTAGAGCTAAGGTAATCAAGGTTGGAACTATTATAGGGACAGATATAGGGATCGGGGTAGAGAGAGAGGTGGTGACTGAAGGCGAAAGGATGACTATAAGGCAAAGGGTGGTGCATATTTTCAATTAGGAAATTGAGATACTAATTCAAAGATAAAAACATTGCATACTAAGTTGGTTAAGGGTTCATAGAATCAAGAGAGTTGCCTTAAGGGGATTAAGGAAGATATTTTAGGGTTGAGCTAGAATGTAGAATTGCATTCTACCATGATTAAGAAACTTGATTAGCAGTTTGGTCAAATGTAGGATACTTTGAATTAGTGTCAAATGGGAACTCTTTCGAGCAATACTGCAGAATCCAAAAAACGACAATCACTATTTAGCCATCACCACTCAAAGTGGGGAGGCGATTATTGATCCCCATATGCTTATAGTTGATGTTAGGACTTAATTTTTGGTTATTTGTGAAATATTCATTTTTACATAATTTGATGATTTTACCCCTCCTCATAGTTTCTTTGTGGTACTTTGGGGTGTGGAGATGTTTGGCATGATTCCCAATGCATTTTGATCTGAAATATGGGAAATTGTGGTTTTTGATGGCTTGAAAAGCCTTATAGTTTTATTCAGTCAACATTTATTGATCTATGCGTTAAATGGAAAAATGGACTATAGTAGCATGTCCAAAATGTTGATTTTAGGTTGGTAACACGGTTGGTGTGATTTTATAGTTTTTATATCTTATTTCGGCCATCCATTTGGAAAGTTGTTGTAATACCCTGCATGTTTCAAAGCTAGGAAGTGAATAAGAATTCCTACGTATGAAATCTCCTATCCTGTGATTCATACTTGAGTACAAGACTTACCATGAATATCCTAGATATAGGATAGATTATGATGCATTAAGCATGTTCATATGAGTCACTTAAGGTAACACAAGCTAAGAGTTTTTGAATCCATCAAGTTTTAGAGTTCAATTTTGCAAGGGTCATCTTTGAAAAAGTATATATCGATGTTAATGTGGTATTTTGGCTGATTTAGACCCACCAAATTGTATAGAATCGAATTATCTTTCCAACGATACCAATTTTGCCTTAATCCAATACCCGAGCAAAAAGTTTTGCCTATTTTTGTGAGAGACAGTAAGCATAGGCGATTGGTTGGCGCCGCCTAACCCAAGCATAGGAGATTGGTTAGGCGCCGCCCAACTCAAGCATAGGCGATCACTTGGGTGCCACCTAAGTCAATTTCAGGTGTCAAAAACACTCCGTTTTGACTTATTTTAAAAGTAATTAAGCCTTCAAATACTCCTTACATGTCCCTAAACTAAACCCTACAAAATATATATCTTCTAAACATACTGCAACCCTATTTTCATCTCAAAGCTCATCATCCAAGAGAACTAAAGGAGAAAAACAACTAGGGTTGCATAATTAAGCTTGAAGATCCGATTTCAAGGAAATTCCTCCGTCAATCATCAAGAATCTTCCTTCTAAGGTTTGCGTAGTGTTCATCCATGGATTCCTTTCATCCGTAGAGTTCAAGAATCAATCTTTAAAATACAAAAGCTTGGTTGATTGTGGTGATATGATCATACCCATGTTGATGCTTGATTTTTTTTCCTCTTTTTCATTATAAAGTATGATTTCTATATTGTTGGGTGTTGATGATCATGTTGTTGATATTGGGTGCCCAAGATGGAATCTTTATATGTTTTTGTGAATTCATGATATCATCTGAGTTGGAAACATGTAAATTTGGTTCTTCATGATGTATAATTTGATGAATTCACCTATACTTAAGATGTGCATGTAAGGTGTTTGATAAAATGCCTAAGGAACTAGAAATCATGCAATATAGCTAAATTGTGACTAAGTGAAGGATTCATGATATGCCCTTACGTTCCAATGACTTCTATGTTGTTAATGTGCCTTGTAAATGTTGTTGGAATACTCATGAACTTTTCTTATAAGATTATGCTATGTTTACTTGCAAATCCTACTTATGAGCAAGATGTATGATAACCATGCAATCCACATGAACTTCCATGCTATTAGTATGTGTTGCCAATATGATTATGCAATGAACATGATATTAAGATTGTGCAAGTACTTCCATGTGATATGAAATCCTTTCCATGCAATACATTTTTGATAATCATGCTTAGTATGAGATCCCTACTTATGATATTATAAATTACGGACTCTACTCTTATGATCAAGTCAGCCATGTGTGTCAGTTTCCTTTCATCGAGTCCTGGGGTACTTGTACCCGAAAACTATAGCTGTGTGCCTAGATCCATGTCATGTTTCACAATATCTGAACTCAAGCTATGATTCCATAGACTTCAGTCAGTTATGTGACTCAGGAAAACCTCATGATCTTAGTCAGTTATCAGATATCAGTAGCATTCCGCTAGTCAATGGAATCCAGTAAGATTAAGTCATGCACAGTCAGTTATTCATGTCCAGCCCCTCTAGATGGGAGTAGAGGTTAGCACCGAGTGAACCCAAGGATGGAAACTCACCCGCCAGTTCATGGTGTGATTCTTAGTAGCAATCCTTGTGTTCCAGAACTACGTAGCTAGTGTAGGTTGAGATATCTTAACTCGTTAGATTAGGTTTGATGAGGTGGCTTAGCCCGTCAGTTTAGGGTTCCCACTTTCTCATTGAGTACCCGCTAGATAAGGGTCACTCACAAATTGTCCTTACCCGTGACACGGTATTGACACCCCTCCAATCGGGGTAGAGTTTGGACCCCAGCTTAGCCATAACAGCATACATGGGGCATGTCGGTTAGACACTAATTCCCACCATTTCAGTATCAGTCTCAGTAAAAGAACTCAGGGCGTTCTTCATATTTTAGTATATAAAGGACTATCAGATACAGTCATCCATGTTATCAGTTCCAGTATCAGTCATGACAGTTATCATTAAACCATGTATTAGCTTACAGGTCATGCTATCACGTATTCACGATCCCAGTTTCTATATATGTGTGTTTCCACTCCCACGTTCATATTAGTCAGCCCAGAAGTAGCGGTAGCATTTTGGTCACAGAGACACAATGAGTCCTTATTGATTCGAGGATAATATGATTGGATTTATTTATTTACTTCTTCAGTTCAATTGTACGGAGTTAGTTGGAGACATGTTCCTTCAGCTCTTTATTCAGATAGTTTAGAGGCTTTTAGATTTATGTTCAGATTTACGTTCAGATTGAGTTATTTTGGGTATTTTCACCCACATGATTGTATTCAATTTAATCTTATGGCCTTACAGTTCCATGTATTTTGCATTATTATATCATTATTTGTACTATACAGGTACAGATATCAGTCATGGGTTAGCTTGTGGTCCCTCGGGATCATGAGCACAGTGTGCATTCCGGTTTAGCAAATCGGGGTGTTACAAACTTAGTATCAGAGCCTAAGGTTAAATAGATTCCTAGGAAGTCTAAAATACGCATCTAGTAGAGTCTTGTACATGGGTGTGTTGCGCACCACATTTATGTGGGAGAGGCTATAAGATGTTTTAGGAACAGCCCCCTTTCCTCATTTTTCATGTCATGCTAGTGATTATAATCACAAGTTAAACTCTCAGTCTAATCCATTCTTCTCTTATTCCAGACCATGGCCCCAAAGATAAGAAACCAGCCAGCTCCTCAGCCCGAAGATCCTTTAGACGAACATGTTTCCCATGCGGAGTTTAGAGCTGCATTTACCACACTTGCTCAGTCCATGGCTGCACAGAATGAATAGCCAGCAGTCATTCCAGCCAATCCAGTGGCCACTCCTAAAGAAGCTAGGGTTTGGGACTTCACCCGATTGAACCCTCCATCTTTCCATGGGTCTAAGTCTGATGAGGACCCTCAAAAGTTCATTGACCAAGTCCAGAAGGTCATCAACATCATGGGTGTTACTTCTATTGAGAGTGCTGAGTTAGCCGCCTACCAGTTATTAGATGTTGCTCATGATTGGTACAAACAGTGGAAGTCTGAGAGGTTAGATGATACAGGCCCTATCGAGTGGGAGGAATTTGTCACAACCTTCTTAGACAGATTCTTTCCCTAAAAGCTGAGGGATGCCAAAGTTCTTGAGTTCAACAACCTCAGGTAGGGGAATATGACGGTTAGGGAGTATTCTCTTAGATTTACTCAGATAGCCAGGTATGCTCCTTATGTGGTTGCAGACAATAGAGCTAAGATGAGCAAGTTCGTGTTAGGGGTCAACAATAGCGTGGTAAATGAGTGTAGGTCTGCGATGCTGATCGGTGATATGACCTTAGCAAGACTCTTGATCCATGCCCAGCAAGTAGAAGAGTAGAAGTTTAAGACTAGGGAGAGGCAGAACAAGAGAGCAAGGCCAGGTAATTTCAACTTTGCTTACCCCAAGTCAGATGGAGGAAACCGTTCACAGTTTTACTCCAAGTCAGCCGTTCCAGCTCCTTCCTCTGCCAGCGCTCCAGTGCCGAAGTTCATAGACGGCAATAGAAACAAAGCGCCAGGCTCTAAATCTCAGGGCAGTGTTAGCAATTCCCAAACAAATCTCCTTTGTTAGACTTATGGTAAGAACTACAAGGGCATTTACAGAGCCGGTAGTGATGTCTGTTTTGGTTGTGGCAAGCCAGGCCACAAGATTAGGAAGTGTCTGCAGTCAAGTCTTCAGGGTCAGTAAAATCATTCTACAACTTAGTCCAGTCACCTGAACCAGCAGGGTGCCATTTCCAGTGCTACCAGTGGGCAATGCCCAAATAGACCTATGCTCTTCAGTCCCAACAGGATCAAGAAAATTCTTCTGATGTCGTTACTGGTACATTACAGATTTTCTATATTCATGTTTATGCTTTGCTAGACCAGGTTCATCTTTGTCTTTTGTTACTCCATACATAGAAGGCAATTTTGGAATTAGTCCTGAAGTCCTAGAAGAGCCCTTCTCAGTCTCTATCCTAGTAGGTAAAACCATCATAGCATGATGGGTATACAGGAACTGTCCGATTATGATATCTCAGAAATCCACGTCAGTAGATTTAGTGGAGTTAGAGATGACTGATTTTGATGCCATTCTCGGCATGGATTGGCTTCATTCCTGCTATGCCACTGTCGACTACAGAAATAGGATAGTTCAGTTTCAGTTCCTGAATGAGCCCGTCCTAGAGAGGAAGGGTAGCATTTCAGCGTTCAGGGGTCAACTTGTTTCCTACCTTCGGGCAAGAAAAATGATTTCTAAGGGGTGTGTGTATCATCTCATGCATGTTAAAGATTCCAGTTCTGAATATCCCAACCTCAAAACAGTCCCTGTTGTTAATGAATACTCAGATATCTTTCCCAAAGATCTTCCAGGCATTCCTCCTGAAAGGGAAATAGACTTCGGCATAGACCTTCTTTCGGATACTCAACCTATTTCTATTTCTCCATATAGAATGGCACCAGCAGAACTCAAGGAACTGAAAGATCAGTTGAGGATCTCTTAGATAAGGGATTCATCAGACCCAGCATTTCCCCATGGGGTGCGTCAGTATTATTCGTGGGCAAGAAAGATGGTTCTCTCAGGATGTGTATTCATTACCATCAACTCAACAAGGTCATGGTCAAGAACAGATATCCTCTTCCCAAGATTGATGATCTATTCGACCAACTTCAGGGTGCCAGTTACTTCTCCAAGATAGACCTTAGACTAGGCTATCATCAGCTCAGAGTTAGAGAATATGACATTTCGAAGATAGATTTCCGTACTCGGTATGGTCACTTTGAATTTTTAGTCATGTCATTTGGTCTTACCAATGCCCCTGCACTTTTATGGATTTGATGAACCGTGTGTTCAAGCAGTACTTGGACATGTTTGTCATAGTCTTTATATATGATATTCTAGGCTATTCTCGCACAAAGCGTGATCATACAGACCATCTCAGGATTGTTCTTCAGACTCTCAGGGATTACCAGTTATTCTCTAAGTTCAGTAAGTGCGAATTTTGGCTAAGATCAGTAGCATTCCTTGGCCATATTGTTTTCGGTGATGGCATTAGAGTAGATCCTCAAAAAACTGAGGCAATAAAAAACTGGCCCAGACCCGTATCTCCATTAGATATTAGGAGTTTCTTGGGTTTGGATGGCTATTACAGACGGTTTGTCGAGGGATTTTCTTCTATTGCATCACCCATGTCCATATTGACTCAGAAGAAGATTAAGTTTTAGTGGTCAGATTTATGTGAGAAGAGCTTTCAAAAGTTAAAGACTCGACTCACCTCCGCTCTAGTTCTAGCTATTCTAGATGGTTCAGACGGTTTTGTAATCTATTGTGATAAATCCAGAGTGGGTTTAGATTGTGTCCTCATGTAGCATGGTTAGGTCATAGCCTACGCCTCTAGATAGTTAAAGCCACATGAGAAGAATTATCCTACTCATGATCTTGAGTTAGAAGCGGTAGTTTTTGCCTTGAAGATTCTGAGACATTATCTCTATGGAGTTCATGTAGATGTATTCATAGACCATAAAAGCCTCCAGTATGTCTTTTCCCAGAAAGATCTCAATCTTCGCTAGAGTAGGTGGTTAGAGCTCTTGAAGGATTACGACATGAGTGTTCTTTATCATCCAGGAAAGGCCAATGTTGTGGCCGACGCTCTCAGTCGACTCTCCATGGGTAGTATTTCTCACATTGAGGATAGTTAGAAAAAGATGGCTCCGGAGATCCATCAGCTTGCCAGACTAGGCATTTTCTTAGTCGATTCTTTAGATGGTGGTGTATTTGTTCATAGTAGTTCAGATTCATCTCTAGTTTTTGAGGTGAAAGAGAAACAGGACAGGGATCCTAACCTTGTCAAGCTCAAAGAGTCAGTTCAAAATCAGAAAGTTGAGGTTTTCTCCCAATAGGGAGATAGTGTTCTTTATTTTCAGGGTCATCTATGTGTTCCAGGTGTAGATGAATTGAGGCAGCGAATTCTTGCAGAAGCGCATAGTGCACAATACTCTATTCATCCGGGGGCCACTAAGATGTACCGCGACATGCGGCAGATCTATTGGTGGAGTGGGATGAAGAGAGATGTTGCAAAGTTTGTGTCTAAGTGCTCTACATGTCAGCAGGTTAAGATAGAGCATCAGATACCTAGTGGTTCCATGCAAGAGCTCACCATTCCTACTTGGAAGTGGGAAAAAGTTAACATGGACTTCGTGACGGGTTTGCCTAGAACTCGTCATCAGCATGATTCAGTCTGGGTCATTATAGATAGAATGACCAAGTCAGCTCATTTTCTTCCTGTTCATACTTCTTATTCTGCTGAGGATTATGCCAAACTCTATATCAGGGAGTTAGTCAGATTATATGGTGTTCCACTATCTATCATCTTAGACAGAGGTACCCAGTTCACTTCTCACTTTTGGAAAGCATTCCAAAAGGGTCTCGGTACCCAAGTCCATCTCAGCACAGCATTTCATCCTTAGACAGATGGTCAAGCAGAGAGGACCATTCAGACTCTTGAAGATATGCTAAGGGCGTGTGCAATTGACTTCAAGGGAAGTTGGGACAACTACTTGCCTTTGATTGAGTTTGCATACAACAATCGCTATCATTCTAGTATTCAGATGGCTCCATTTGAAGCTCTATATGGTAGGAGATGTAGATCTCCAATTGGTTGGTTTGAAGTTAGTGAGGCCTCAATCATAGGTCCTAACTTAGTATTCGACACCTTAGAGAAAGTTCAGTTGATCAGAGAGAGACTTCGGGCTGCTCAAAGCCGATAGAAGTCCTATGCAGATGTTTGTAGAAAGGATCTCGAGTTTGAGGTCAATGACTAAGTCTATCTTAAGATCTCTCCCATGAAGGAGTGAAGAGGTTCGGCAAGAAAGGGAAACTCAGTCCCCTGTATGTCGGTCCCTTCAGAATTCTTTGTCGTTTCGACAAGGTAGCTTATGAGCTTAAGTTGCCTTCAGATCTAGCCTTAGTCCATCCAGTATTCCATGTCTCTTTGCTAAAGAAGTTCATAGGTGACCCAGCAGTTGTTGTCCCTATTCAGAGCATCTACAGTCAGAACAGCCTCTCTTATGAAGAGATTCCAGTTAAAATCTTAGATTATCAGACACGTAGATTGAGGAACAAAGAAGTCCCTCTAGTCAAGGTTCTTTGGCGAAATCCATGAAGGAGCTACTTGGGAAGCAGAAGCAGATATGCGTACCAAGTATCCTCACCTCTTCCCCACCAATTCAGATCAACCTCAAGGTAACAGTTCTCCTTAAGCTTATTAAGTTTCATGTTCATGTTTCTAGTATAAAATTGGAACCTATTAACCGTTTCATAATCAGTCATGCATTCATGTGACAGTTGTCCGTGCATCAGATATGCACAAGTTCAGTATGTTTAGCATGTCAGTCATGAGATTAAGTTTCAGTTCTTCATGTTCAGTTCAGTTTCTTTTGTCTTGTATCCCTTCTCAGTAAATTCTTATTCGAGGACGAATGTGCCCAAGGGGGAGATATTGTAATACCCCGCATGTTTCAAAGCTAGGAAGTGAATAAGTATTCCTACGTATTAAATCACCTATCCTGTGATTCATACTTGAGTACATGACTTACGATTAATATCCTAGAGATAGGATAGCTTATGATGCATTAAGCATGTTCATATGAGTCACTTAAGGTAATACAAGCTAAGAGTTTTTGAATCCATCAAGTTTTAGAGTTCGATTCTGTAAGGGTCATCTTTGAATGAGTATAACTCGATGTTAATGTGGTATTTTGGCTGATTTAGACCCACCAAATTGTAGAGAATCAAATTATCTTTCCAACGATACCAATTTTGCCATAATCGAAAACCCGAGCAAAAAATTATGCCTATTTTCGTGAGAGACAGTAAGCATAGGCGATTGGTTAGGCGCTGCCCAACCCAAGCATAGGCGATCACTTGGGCACTGCCTAAGTCAATTCCAGGTGTCAAAAACACTCCGTTTTGACTTATTTTAAAGGTAATTAAGCCTTTGAATACTCCTTACACGTCCCTAAACTTAACCCTACAAAATATATATCTTCTAAACATACTGCAACCCTATTTTCATCTCAAAGCTAATCATCCAAGAGTACTAAAGGAGAAAAACAACTAGGATTGCATAATTAAGCTTGAAGATCCAATTTCAAGGAAATTCCTCCGTCAATCATCAAGAATCTTCCTTCTAAGGTATGCGTAGTGTTCATCCACGGATTCCTTTCGTCCGTGAAGTTCTAGAATCAATCTTTAAAATGCAAAATCTTGGTTGATTGTGGTGATATAATCATACCCATGTTGATGCTTGATTGTTTTCCTCTTTTTCATTATAAAGTATGATTTCTATATTGTTAGGTGTTGATGATCATGTTGTTGATATTGGGTGATTTCCAAGATGGAATCTTTATATGTTTTTGTGAATTCATGATATCATATGAGTTGGAAACATGTAAATTTGGTTGTTCATGATGTATAATTTGATGAATTCACCTATGCTTAAGATGTGCATGTAAGGTGTTTGATAAAATGCCTAAGGAACTAGAAATCATGCAATATAGCTAAATTATGACTAAGTGAAGGATTCATGATATGCCCTTACGTTACAATGACTTCTATGTTGTTAATGCGCCTTGTAAATGTTGTTGCAATACTCATGAACTATTCTTATGAGATTATGCTATGTTTACTTGCAAATCCTACTTATGAACAAGATGTATGATAACCATGCAATCCACATGAACTTCCATGCTATTAGTATGTGTTGCCAATATGATTATGCAACGAACATGATATAAAGATTGGGCAAGTACTTCCATGTGATATGAAATCCTTTCCATGCAATACATTGTTGATAATCATGCTTAGTATGAGATCCCTACTTATGATATTATAAATTATGGACTCTACTCTTATGATCAAGTCAGTCATGTGTGTCAGTTTCCTTCCATCGAGTCTTGGGGGTACTTGTACCCAAAAACTATAGCTGTGTGCCTAGATCCATGTCATGTTTCATAATATTCGAACTCAAGCTATGATTCCATAGACTTCAGTCAGTCATGTGACTCAGGGAAACCTCATGATCTTAGTCAACTGTTAGATATCAGTAACATTCCGCCAGTCAACGGAATCCAGTAAGATTAAGTCATGCACAGTTAGTTATTCATGTCCATTCCCTCCAGATGGGAGTAGAGGTTAGCACCGAGTGAACCCAAGGATGGGAACTCACTCGCCAGTTCAGGGTGTGATTCTTAGTAGCAATCCTTGTGTTCCAAAACTACGTAGCCAGTGTAGGTTGAGACATTTTAACCCGTCAGATTAGGGTTGATGAGGTGGCTTAACCCGTCAGTTTAGGGTTCCCTCCGTTCTCATTGAGTATCCGCCATATAAGGGTCACTCACAGATTGTGCTTACCCGTGGCACGGTATTGACACCCCTTCAGTCAGGGCAGAGATTGGACCCCAGCTTAGCCATAACAGCATATATGGAGTATGTCAGTTAGACATTACTTCCCACAGTTTTAGTATCAGTCTCAGTAAAAGAACTCAAGGCGTTCTTCAGATTTCAGTATATACAGGACTGTCATATACAGTCGTCTATGTTATCAGTTTCAGTATCAGTGATGATAGTTATTAGTAAACTATGTATTAACTTATAGGTCATGCTATCACTTATTCACGGTCCCCGTTTTTATATATGTGTGTTTGCACTCCCACATTCATATTAGTCAGTCAGTTTTGTTCATGCATAAAACCCTTTATGTTTAGCCTACCTTCCTCATATACTCAGTACTCCAGTTGTACTGACGCATTTGCACTATGGTGCTTTCTTCTCATGTTACACCATAGGTTCCGAGACACGAGCTCCATCCCAGAAGTAGTGGTAGCATTCCAGTCGTAGAGACACAGTGAGTCCTCATTGATTCGAGGACAATATGATTAGATTTATTTATTTATTTCTTTAGTTCAACTGTACGGAGTTAGTTGGAGATATGTTCCTTCAACTCCTTATTCAGATAGTTTAGAGGCTTTTAGATTTATGTTCAGATTTATGTTTAGATTAAGTTATTTTGGGTATTTTCACTCACATGATAGTATTTAGTTTAACCTTATGGCCTTACAGTTCCATGTATTCTATATTATTATATCATGATTTGCAGTATACAAGTACAAATATCAGTCATGGGTTAGCTTGTGGTCCCTCAGGGTCATGAGCATCATGTAGCATTTTGGTTCAGCAAATCGGGGTGTTACAGTTGTAAAAATAGGTTCTAGAGGTCAACTCTATGAAAATAATGTCATTTTAAAAATATGATATCGCCATTAAGTCTGGAGCATTGAATTTTATAGGGTAGCATAGATCATTTATGATCTTAATATTTTTGGTAAATCTCGAGTCTTCTGCAAAGACTTGGAATTTTCCAACTCCCCACAGCTGGAGCAGTAACTGGTGCAACCACTAAAGCGGCCCTTTTTGTGTTTTAATAAAGGACGCTAAAGCGGACTAAAGGTGCTTTAGTAGCCCAAGCACAGTCGTCAGGTACCACTTTATCGGTAGATAGAGAACTTTAGAGCTTGCCGCTGAAGCAGCCAGGACCTGCTTTAGCAGGACCTGCACTTGAGAGGTGTACCTCTTTTACGGCACCTGGGTTGTCACGACCCAACCCCGAGCCTAGTTGTGATGGGTATCTCAAGCCCACTGAGGGCCGAGACCACCCTCTTTTCCGAGTCATTGAAGCACAATAAATATAATAGAGGAAGCAACCCAAACATAATATGGAAGATAGATAAATAACTCAATAGGAATTAAGAGTCCATAAACAGTAACCACCCACACTTTGTCCTCAAAAGCCTCTAACAAAACTGAACATCAACCTAGGTTGAGACATGCTCGCAACATAGAAAAGGAATCCAAAATTTGTAACACCCTATCTTTTTATGCACTAGTAATGCTTTAAAAATAACCCTTAGGACCCTTATATTGATGGTAAACCATGTATAGTTTTTGTGGGTCATGTTATGAGTCTTTTTGGACATTGGATATAGGTTTTCATCACAGTATGGATCCTCCGTAAAGGATTGGTGCCTTAGAGGGATCACCAAACACTACTTGAATAGATTGGCTTTAGGTTGTACGCCGCCAACCCTAAGGTTGCTTTGGCTGTGGCCGCTAAGTAAAAACCAAGCGTCAAAATTTTCTCCATTTTGATTTAATTTAAGGGCGTTGAGGTCTTTTCAAACCCCTAAACCATTTCTAATCATTCTTAAATGAAATAAGGGGTCTTAAAACACGTTATTGCTCAATTTTCATGAATTAACTCACGTAAACCCCTCCCCTCTTTCCAAGAACAAGAAATTCAAACTTCTCTTCCAAGAATTCAAGTATCCAAGCTCCAAGTTCAAGCTTTTCTTCAAGTATTCAAGTAATTGAGGTATGTGGGATATTTATCAATGGGTTCCTTTCACCCATTGAGCCCAAAAAACCCTCTTTTGATTCAAGTATGAATTTTACTCTAATTATGATCAACTTCCATGTAAATTGTGAAATTTATCCATGTTTTCTCATTAGTTTTACATTCAAGCCATACTAATAGTTTTATCCCATTTGAATCATGTTCCTACATGCTTGAAGTTCAAAAACCCTAGGTGTTAAGTTGGCATCATTCCAAATTATCAAATTATGCTTTAAACTATACAAACATGATATTATCCCAAGGTTAACTCATTCTCATGTTTAAATTCATTTAATTTCTCTGGTTATTAAAATGTCTCATGTTTTGGGTCTTTGAACTATGATTTTATACCATTGTTTTAAGCATTTTTATTATATTCTTGTAATCATTCAGTGTTGGAGAATTATGAACACCAAATACCTATTTGTTTATACATGTCTTTATTTTCAAGTTACAAGTTAGTCAGATCATGTTTTCATTATTATATTCAGACTACCATGTTCCTGTTGAGCATTTATCAGTACAGTACCACATCATGTCTGACCTATGATAATGCCAGTTTCATTCACTTGGGACTAGGATTTAGCACCGAGCCAACCAAAGAAAGGTGGCTCACCCTCCAGTTAGGACTGGTTCCTTAGTTGTATTCCCTAAGTTCTAGAACTACGTAGCCGGCATAGTATTATGCGATGTCACCCGCCAGTTTAGGACTAACACTTTCTTAGGGGTCACTCACCAGTTTAGGACTGACTCCCTAGTCCTTCGGGACATTAGATTAGTTGATCCACACCGCTATGTGTTAGTACCCGTGGCAAGGTACTGGCGCCCTTCCAACTGGGGTGACAGGTTGGACCCCGATTAGCTCAGATTGGGGAATGTCAGCTACATCCTAACTCCCACAGTTTTAGGTAGTACTTAGTCTATACCATTTCAGGTTTGCTTGACTATGTAATTAGATTATCAGTTATTCAGATCATTTTAGTACATGTTTTAGTTGGTCTTGCATTCATCTTACATGTTTATGTTTTTGTGTTCAATATCCATACATAATCCTCAGTTCAGTTTCATAGCATGTTCATCTTTACATAAGATTTACATACAGAATTCATGTTTCTACTGCTTCCCATCTTACAGAATCATTTTCATGTAAAGCCATGTTTTAAATATATGTTTCAACAAATAACTTATATCCTCTGTTTTAAAGCATATTTTAAGTATTTCCATGATTTAGTGCATGTCCCTATATACTCAGTACATTCCATAGGACTGACCACATATATGCATTTGTGCCTACATTCCTTCATGATGTAGGTACCAGATGTAGTCCATACACCAAGTTCAGACAGTTCTCAGCATTCAGCCAGCAAGTGATGAGTTCTCTTATCTCAGAAACTCCAGTCAATTGTAGTTCACGTACTGTATTATCATCACACTAATGCATTGATTTGTAGTAGTTGAAAGCATGTCCCAGCCACCTATAGTCCATATAGTAGAGGCTTCATAGATAACCAGTCAGGTTCATGATACGTAATTCAAGTGTTTTCTTCAGTTTTATCATGTTGTAATCTCTATCAGTATTACACCCATTCAGATTTCTCATGATTATGTTTTTGCTCAATAAATTTAGCTTTTATATAAAATTTAAATTTATTGCTCAAGAAGTATGTAAGTACATAAGTTAACTTGGGATCACTTTTGGTTCCAAGCACCGTGCTATGACAAAGGGGTAGCCTCGAGGTATGACAAAATTGATAGTCTAAGACGATATAATAAAACTAAAAAGTAACCTGCCTTATGGAAGAAGAAGGCTCACCACTTTAGGATGACTAATGGACGAAACAGAACCACCTAACTCTACAAAAAGTAATCGAAGAACCCCTAGGACCCTACATCATGAAATGATGTAGCTTCCAGGGATGGTTAGTGGAATGAGTACTAGCTTAAAACTCAGGGAAGGGAAAAAATAATGCCATAATCAAATCAGTCCAAAACCCCATTCAAAAATCATATGCACGCATTTATATATACATATATAAGATGTTGGGATAGGGTACAAGATTTAAGCATGAATTTTAAAATCATTAACATGGACTGTGTAGCTCTAACCATCCTAAGGGCACCCATAGGCTATATGTGTTCAGCTCCTCCTATTGAATGGGTCCCAGCGAATATTAGCACATGACCCAGGAAAAATCTGAGAAAGGGCCATGGAATCCATGACCCCAGCTATTCTAAAATATATAAAAAGTGTGAACTATGCCCACAGTCGCAACACGTTAAGTCTGAGATGCCACCAACTGGGTAAGGAAATGGATCGACTGGAAAAACTCAGCATTAGACACATCATCCTAAGGTGTTCGAGAAGGGCTAGAGGGAACTGGTGGAACTCCATGAGGGTAATCAGGAATTGGACCCCTAGACTAGGTCTGAACTCCATAAGTAGGATGATCTGCGTCCACATTATCCCTAAGTGGGAAAGAAGAGTTTCCAAGAACATCAAATCTTCTTGGAGGCATGATCTGAAACATGAACAAATGGGTATTAGAGGATATTCAAGACCTTAGACTCTATAGCCCAAAATTAGATCACAAGAAAAGGGAAACATTCCAAAATGCCTCGTAGCCTTTCCCTTATAAGTGTGGCAGTGCTACACACCCATAAAAGAGACTCTACTTGAAACAGCTTTGTGGAAACCCAATTACACAAAACCTAGGCTCTGATACCACATCTTCACGATATGAACCAGGTCCTATCCGTGACAGGCATACCAAGTTCGTCGAGGACTGAGGACCATCCCTTTTGCCTTACCATACAAAGCACACACAAACACATAACAATGGATGGGTTCCAAACATATAACAAGATAGAGTAAATAGTGACTTAAAAGTCTATGAATGTTAACAACCAAAATCCATCTATAATAATCCATAAATCCTCTATACTGTAAAAGCAACCTACGTCGAGACATGCCCCTAACTCTGACAATGATAATATTAATGTGAAGTCTTTAATTCTAATTCATGGAAGGAAACTGATGGAATGATCAAGTCTTCCAAAGAATGGAAGCTCACCACTTCACCATGAACGACCGACGAACCAAGACAATCCATATAACACTACACATAAAAAGTAGGATTACCTTCAGACCCTGTATCACGTGGGGACATAGCATCTCGAGATAGTGAGTGGGTTAAGCACTAGCATGTAACTCAGGAATAATGATAAAGTAATGACAATTCAAAATCCAATTCAACTTAATGTATATGTTCACATACATGTATGCATATATATATATATATATATATATATATACTTATAAGAAATAATGGTATAGGAAACAAGGCTTAGTATACATTTAAAATCTTAACCTAGGCTGTGTAGCATAACCATCATAATAGTACCCACGGGTTATATGGGCCCTAACTCTCACCCCCTGGTCGGGACCCAGTGTGTGTAGCCACACGAATAGAAGAATACATATATATATATAAGGGGGACTCAAACCTCCCAATCATATACTAAGATGACTTAAGCACCCGATCATGTACTGTAATATAGGGGACTCAAACCTCTCAATCATATAATAAGGTGGACTCAAACCATCCAATCACAAGCAAGGGGACTCAAACCCCAGGCCATTTATATCCCCATGTCGGCAAACGTAATTTCTAGTATTGGTGCCTCGGGATTGCCACTTTCATGGCATGGCTACACATTCCTCTTTAAAGCTCAATTTAAATATTTATCACACATTTTCATTAATTAAACCACAATACACCTTAAGGAATACACTTTTGGTATCGTTATACTAACCACACTTGCAAGGTAACATCATCATGCCATTTCAATTCCGTTAACTTGGAGAAAACAACTCCCTTTGTTTATTAATACAAGGTGTGGGAACATCAAATCCTATTGTTCATTAAATCAAACCCTCATGTTTCAAATACCTCTTTATATAATGCAATTATTTCAAAAGTAGTTCAATACAATTATACTCATACTCAAAACCACTTTCACAAAATTGGGTTGGGGGTTATTACCAATTTAATTGTCGATATTCACAAAATTTAAGGGAATCACAATCCCTTGGCTTAATCACCATGCCCATGAAACCCACATGTTTAGAACCATATATAAAGCAAGAACAATGCATAGTAAATTATGGGAAAATTCTTTAAGAAATATTCATTCCAAAACCCTTAACCCATATAGAAACCCATGTTCAAATCCACATAAACAATCATATAGTTTCATGCTTTAAGTAAAACAATTTTAAGGGTAGAGTTATATGCCTGAAAGGATTATAATTTTTTGAGGAAATTTTCCCTTGGAAGCTCTAGATAATCAACCTTGAGAAAACCCTAATGCTCTTGCTTAAGAGAGTTTATGAGATAAAAGAAGTTATTTTGGTGTGTTATGGATAGAAATGGGGTCACAATTAAGTTTTAAAGTTATGGGTTATGTTTAATGAAAAAGAAAAATGTTCAGAATGCCCTTAGTAAGTTGGAAAATGATCGCTAGTGACTACGGGTCACTATACAACTCGTAAGGACTCATATGACTCATAAGCTATGGGTCGTAACCAAAATAGAAATTGTTGGGTACACACTGGTCATCCTACGATTGGTATCATACGACTCGTATAGAGTCATTATGACTCATAAAGTCTAGTCATACTCAAAGAAAAACACCTAAGGCATCATACTAGTTTGGCAATGGAAGGGGGCCATATGACTCGTAATGATTCTTTATGACTCATTACCTCAAGTCATCACCAAGGTAGCCACTCAAGTAAAACTCACTGGACACCCTACAATTTGTATCCTATGACTCGTCAAGACATCCTATGACTGATAGAGTGAGTTGTAGTTAGGACAGTGAGTTCAAAAACTCAGAATTTTTCGTGTCCAATTCCTGGGGAATCACACAACAATAACCTATCCTAGCCAAGAATAGTTCTTCCAATCAACACCTTGCGTACTACCAAAGTATATGTAATGTTCAATACTAGCTAATCCAATGGTGAGGCAATCAAAGGTATATAAACATGAGTGTTTCTGAGTTTTATTTTGCTAATGCTAACATTATTGTTGTATTTGTTGAGTGCTTAAATTGCTAGGTACAATGTTTTTAGAGAACAAAACTCAAAATCCCATGAGAGATGACTTATTTAAAGCTATATGGGAAAAAACTAAGGATATAAACCTAATAGTGGGAGTGATAAAAGGTCGTCTAACCCCGTGAAAGGTAGTTTATCAAGCATGGAAGGTATTGTGACAAACATTGAGGAGTGTCTTGACTCCATTAAGGAAATCCAAAATGCCCCAACCCATAGGCCAAATTTGATGATCTTGGAAGAGGATGATCAAAAATTAAAGTTTGTTGGGGGCTTATCTTGTACATTAAGACACGTAGTGTGGGAACCTTTACAAGAAGAACTTAACCAAAGTAAGAACCTATGTCATACAAGGTTTAAGATGATATATGTTCCTTGGTCACTGATGGGGAGAGTAGTATTAATGTCGTGTCATGTACACTTGTTGATCAAATGAAACTCCCTAAGCAAAGTCACCTCAATCCTTACAAGATCCAATGGTATAAATAAAATAGTTCAATTGAGGTGACTGAGAAAGCAATCGTTAACTTTAGAAGGGGCAAATATCAAGATGAAGTACAATGTTACGTAATGCCCTTGACAGCATTCCATATGATGCTTGGTAAGCCATGGAAAGATGATAGATCAGTCTAATATCGAGAGAAGTCTAAAAAATACATACTTTTATTTAAAGGACAAAAACACACTCTTGAGCCTTGGTATCCGAGCAAGTGAGTAGGGACAATGTATTATGAAAGGTTTCCAAAAAGTATTGAAGAAGAAGGAAGTTGAGGAGAGGTAAAGGGAATTGTCCCTTGTACAGAGAAAGAAAGGCTTGGCTCAAAGAAGAGACTTGGAAAAGATTTATGATCCCAGGAGTTTCTTGAAAGAAGGGGACAAGGAACACTTAATTGTGTGACTTGTCAACACTAATCCATTGTTACCCACTAACCATGATACTAGCATTTTACCTGGTATAACCCCTTCTTTTATTTAGGTTAAATAATAAATACTTCCAAATGAATATCCAAGGAGAATTCCCTACAAATATATGCTTCAAGACCTAATGGAATTCTTGGCTTAGAATTCTAACTTCGGGAAGAGTGATGAAGAGTTGACTCAAGGGAGTAGACTTGACAAACTCCCATGTGATGAAAACCTCCCAATGTGAAAATGAGATCCCTTGATGAACACTAAGGTGAAGATAATACTTCGTACAAGCTACAAGGTAACAATCCTAAGCTTTGCACATATTTAATCTTGAAATGTTATAATGTAGCTAGTAGCCAAGTGAGTGTGATTAGTGGCTTGTCTAGTATAGGTTTGCATGAGTCTTCCCTTTGTGATACTCTTGGTAGTGATAAGTTGCATGAAGATCAAGTTCTTGTTGTGAGTTTGGAAACACTAGTTGATCCTATAAATGATCAAATTTACTCTTATAGTAAGATTGATTTATGTCCACCTAGTGCTAGCATTTGTAATGTGAATGAGGTCTCATTTCCAAGTGATGAGAGAATTGAAATGCCCAAATTACAACTCTTTTACAAGAGTGTAAGTGGTCGTTGTCAAATATAGAACCCACCTAGGTTGGGGTCGAATCCCACAGGGAATATGGTGTTAATTTAGTAATATGTAGATTAGTTGACTTTTAATCATTCGTTTTCTCAAAAACATAATAAGGGGGTTTTGATTTAATTATGAATTAATAGTTTCAGTGCAACAGTGAAGCAATACTTGTAATAGTATGTGAATGCAGAGAATAACAAGCTAGGCTTATGTCCACCTTGTATTTTTCAATACTTTCTAACTACAGGTGTTAAGAATTCATACATGCATACACTTATAGAGAAATGTGTTCAATATCTTAATCCAAGCATTTCTCAACCATTAAGGATTAATTCACTTTAGTTCTCTCGAATCAAAAGTGTTTACATAATTATACAAAATCTCCAAGTTGTTAATCCTATTAAGGCATTAACGTGTGAAATAGAGGTTGGAAACCCTATTTTATTATCAGTACTCTCTTTTCAATACATTAATCTTTCTATCAAGCAAATTATGTTTCAATGGCACATTCCCTATGTTTGCAACCACGAGAATTCAAGAATAAGAAAGAGAGTATGATATAAGTGAATCAATGCATTAAATTTAAAACCCATAGAAATAGATAGTATTCTACAAGGTTTCCATAACCCTAACCAATAAGCTTAGCTACTCATGGATAAAACGAAAATCACCATAGTCATATTCATCATACCAAAAGATAAAAGACGATCTTGGTGTGTAAACTATGAACAAAGTTAAAGCCGTTCTTTTCTCTCCACTCAGCTGCCCTTCTCTAATTCAAAAATAATACAGAATAGGATAGAATACATGAATTGTCAGCATCAAGTCTTTTTCGCAACTTTTCTCTCATAATTGCCTTCTAAGTCTGTAAACCGATTTTAAATGACAAATTAGTATTGACATAGTTTCTAGGCACCACATTTGGTCCAACAAGATACTTTCTCTTATGTGATATGTCATCCACATTTCGTAGTCCGATCATGTCTTCATCTACCTCATTAACACCTGAAATCATGCTAATCACATAGGTTAGCTCAATTACATAAAAGTATAGTAAGAACATAAGAAACCAGACACTTTATTCTCAAAACTTAGCTAAAATATAGGTAAGTTATGGTGCTTAGATGTATAAATACACCCAAGATCACCACCACATAATTAAAGTTTTGTTCGTCTTCAAACAACTATCCATTTATGCATACATAAGACTTACTACCCACAAAGGAAAAACAAGATGCTCAAATAGGTTCACACAACAAATATAAACAGAAAGTAGATTCATGCATCCTTACTGAAGACAACCTACCCTCAAGAATAGACTCATTAAGTTGGAAAATTCATGCATACCATTTAAGCAAAGAAATCATATAAATTACCCAACTTTTCATCAAACATATGCCCTCACAACAAAAGAGTTACCCAATAATCACTCATAATAATTCAATTTCTAGCACAATGGGTATAAGAATCAAGTTGCACTCACTCTCACAAAGAACTCTCATATTACAAATGATGACCATATGCTTTCCCTTAGTGTAGTGCTCCACTAATATCAGAATGTTAAGATTAGGATCAAATAGGTCTTTACGGGTTGTAATGTAGGCTAAGAGATGGGTAGGAACTATTCTAGCTAGTAATAGTTACTATCTTCCCTAAGTGCTTTAATAAAATACATTAGATAATAAAGACCAATCTCTAACAACCAATTTCACCTCTACTAACTTCACACATCTTTTTCTTTCACCCCATTTCATAAACCTCACTCACATAACTTATGGCGGGAGTATTTTCTATGTTCACATCATTTCATTTTGAACAAATTTTTATGCCTTTTTTTCTATATATATATCTCACTCCCAATTTATATATCTCACTCCCAACTAAACATATCAGATTTGCACACCAAAACTATTCACTTGGGGTTTCATTTTCACCTTTTTCTCCTTTTATTTACAAACTCCTTACATACTAGAAAAAAATTACTAAAGAACTTAGGAGATTTGGATCAAGTTAAGGTTAATCAAGGAAGGATTAGGCTACGCATGAGGTTACCAAAGAACAAGATAAAGGCTCAATGAGGTTAGCTAAGATTATGCACAAAGGTAGTTCAAAAGAGGGTATGAAAAATGGCTATCAAAGAAGTGCCTAAATCATCTCCTAAACTCACATTCTCTATTTCATTTTGTACACACACTAGGAAAGTACAAGCATCAATTGCAATAAGAAATACGTAAATACACTCACACACACATGGAAAATGCTTAACTCCAACAAGATCGTTACAAACTCTTAACCTAATAGTCATATGAATTCACTTTAAGCCAATAATCACAACATGAGTCATAAACTAGAACTTATGTGTCTCAACAGTAAAGATTTATCACATGCTTATATTGTCATGAGACCCACTAGAACAACTTACATTCATTTATTAGGTCCTACACATGACTGACTTTCTCTTAAGATGATCGTCATCCATCCATCATTGAGAAAAAACCTAACTATGACTAAAAAGCAAACTAACACATACACAAAAGAAAAATAAATGCACCAAACTAACATATACAAAGAGGAAAGAACAAATGCACTTACGAGAAGGCAAAACAGTAAGAAATCTAGAAGCACTTCTAGCTACCCCGCACTTTAAGTAAAGCATTGTCCGCAGTATGAATACATAATAAAAAAACCTATCTAGTATGACTTTTCTTCCATATCTGGGGTTATGCCAACTGCATCAGAATCATCATCAAAGTCGTCCTCACTAGATTCTGCCTCTATGTTAGAATGCAATAGTCATCAATCCTCATTTATTTGTGCATCATCACCCAATAGCTCCTAAAATGCAGGCCCAACTCCACACATAGCTCTAGAATGCTCATTAAGTGGATAGTCATAATCAAGCTAATGTAGCTTCACAGTAGTAGGTACACAGCCTCCACTCATCATAGTGAGCTTCGTCATGCCATAAAGATGGCAGAAAAATCTCTCATCTCGTGTGTGTCGTTCTGCAGTGCTAAGAATTGTACCTTGGCTGGCGTCTGGATCCTTAACCTTTGTGACGTCCACTCTTTTCAATGAAAACTTGTGATTTACTGGTTCATCCTCAATTCCTTTATCTTTTAAGATGGTGGTCATCAGGCTTCCAAAACTACACAGTGTCTTTTTGTGCATCCTTGTTTTGCGCATAGTAGTGCATATAATTGCACCAATATTTATAGGAATGTCAGTCATCATAGCAAACACTAGAAATACCTGATCGTAAGAGACTTTGGGGAACTGTTTTCCCAGAATCAAGCAAGCATTGACTATCCTTAGCCAGATACGTGTTTCTCTATTCAGGAAAGTATATGGAAAGATATTGTGGTGGCCTTTGTCTTTGAAATAGAACCACCAAGCTGTAGTCCTTGAACCGTACAAACTATGCCTGATAGTTCTATATGGAGGCTTGTTGTACAGTTCCTTAAACCTGGAGTGGTCCACATTTGGAGTACCCAAGTGAGAGTTAAAAAACTCGGCCGCCGAATAAAGGATATGCCCTCAAATTTTTACTTCATTCCCATGGGTATTTGGTAATAAACTAGCAAAAAATTACCGAGCCCAATCTAGATTGCACTCACCCATGTCTTAAAAAATAAAGTCAAGCTTTAGTTCAATGATCCTGGCCAAAATACAAGGGCAGTACCTCGCCAAACTCTCTCTTTGAATGAGCTCCAGTGGCAAGCATCTAGTTACTTTGTTGTCCTTGTACCACTACTGACCCTCCTATTCAACCCATTTAATGTCAAAAGTGTATTGAGGCCCTTGAAGGAAGAATGAGGCAAATATTTTCTTTCCTGCCCTTTTTTGTCTCTTCTGAGATATAGATGCTATTTGTGTGCCTGTGCATCTTTTGGGAGCCATATTATCTCAGTTCATCATATATTTATGTTAGCCACACATAACAATACTAAATACAATTAAGGAGAGGGTAGTGAATCACCACCCCACACTTAATTTGTTAGCATGAACCAATTAAGTGGTGTTGTCGGGTAGTTAGACTTCGCCGACATACACTTTGATCTTGGTTACCAACATTATTCACACATTATTAGCACATTTACAACTCACATGGTGGCTTTTATTTTTATTTTTTTATTCACAATTACACTTCATTAACCCCTCACATTCCACAACAAATTGCAATTCAAATTTACACATGGTAGAATATAATTATTGCACAAAATCAACCCCTTCACACCACTAATTCCACTAATTTTATTTTAACTAAACTATTGTTAAACAAAGTCATGCCCTACAACATAAACAATACCAAGATATACAAAAAACCATCACTTTCACATAATTTTAACACACTATGTGAAATAAAGTAAGATGTGAAATAATGGCTACACAACTACTATGTTAGTTATAAACGATTCAATCACACGTAAAAAGCTCAAAATACTACAATAATGGTGTTCATTATAACTATGGTATTTGTCTTCCCAAGATTATCAAAACCTTGCTTTTACAAAGCTATGGAAATAATTCAATCCATAATCCTCAAGAAACCAATTAAAAACTAGAACATAAAGTCACAACAACCAAGGATTAAGAAAGAAAAACTTACCTTAAAGATGGAAGATTAAGGAGAGAAGGGAAAAATACTTGGGATTGTTAAGTAAAGAAGAAGCTTGCAGGAAGAAAAGTATGTTGAAGGTGCGGCTTTTCTACTGATTCTTATTGAAATAAGAATGAATTTAGGGATTTAGGGTGGGGGTTCTATTTAAAAAATGGAATGCGGGTCAGGTTGACCAAATTTAAAGTTGGATATTATATTGAAATTGGAGTGGTGTGCGGATATGTATTGCCTAAGTTCAAGTGGGTGCCACAAAGAACTTCACCTAATTAAGATAGTGAGTGTATGCGTTAGGGTGTGTGCCGCTTTGTGTATCGCACAAGTATAAGTAGGCATCACACAACTTGTCGCCAATATTAACTTAGGCGCCAGACAAGGAACCGCCTAATGGGTCTTGGACACTGCATATTTTATCGCCTAGATAAGAAAGTAGGCATTGGCAGTCGTGTAGGCACCACACAAGGGATCGCGAAATAAGGCTTGGGCGTCGCACACCATATTGCATAAGTTTACATGTGAGTCGCTTAACTTATTGCCTAAATTTACCTAGGTGCCGCCTAAGGTAACGCCTAAGTGAGGCAGTGGGCTTAGGCTATGTGTTAAGTGACGCCTTTGCCATGGCCTATGTAAACTTGGGCACCGTATACCCCATAATACACTTAAACTTGGATGCCACACACCCCATCCTATCGGCCTGATCCCTATGCTAACACTACAGACCTCATTGAAAATCACTAAATAAAGTCACACCGAGAAATTTTTTGGGTCAAATTAACATAATTCAGGTCACAACTCTAACACGAATCATGACTCGAGCCTTAACATTTGACCACTCCAACTCACCTGTAATGTTCCCGTTACTCCTAAACTTACCACCTTTGATATGGCTCACTTTCAAATCGCCTTCAGTACCTACCACCTCTTTAGTGATTCAAACACCTACACTTAATCAAAAACAACTAAAAATAACTAGAAGAATGGGTTTCCTCCCACCAAGAGTCATAGTTTTGTTCGTGTCTCGACTCTTATTTTTGTATTTTTTTATTTAACATGATAAAATCAAAGTAAAATCATGGGTTTTCTCCCATGCAGCGCCTGATTTAGTGTCGCAATACGACTTAGTTTTCTTGATTAATCAGACTTCATCAAGATAAACTGTACTTAAATATTTCACTGAGTCCATAGGACCGATGTATTGCTTGACTCATTGCCCATTCACTTTAAAGACACTTCCATCATTATTTTCAAGCTCGACTACTCCAAATGAGTATACTTGGGTGAATTTAAATAGGCCAGACCACTTAGATTTGAGTTTACCTTAGAAAAGCGTGATTCCGGAGTTGAAGAGTAATACCCAATTACCTACTGGAAAGTCACACTTTTTGATTCTTTGATCGTGGTAATTATTTATTCTTTCTTTATACTGATCCACTCTCTCATATGCATCGAGACGGAATTTATCTATCTCATTCAGCTGCCCCAATCTTAGTTTTACTACTTCCTTCCAATCCAGATTTAGCCTTTTTAGTGCCCACAGTGCCTTGTGCTCCAATTCAATCGGCAAGTAACATGCCTTGCCTTAGACCAATTGGTATGGTGACATGCCAATAGGTGTCTTGAAATCCATTTTGTATGCCCACAAGGCATCATCCAGCTTCCTAGACCAATCTTTTCTACTTGCATTCACCGTTTTAGCAAGAATTGCTTTTATCTCCCAATTTGAAATATCCACTTTCTCATTAGTCTATGGGTGATATGGAGTTACCACCTTATGATGCTTAACACCGTATTTATCCAAGGCATCTTGGAACACTCAGTTGCAAAAATGAGATCCACCATCGCTTATGATGGTACGTGGTACCCCCAAAGCAAGAGAAGATGTTCTTTTTAAGGAATGCAACCACTCTCTTCCCTTTATTATCAGCCAAGAAAATAGCCTCAACCTATTTTCACACATAATCGAGAGCAAACAAAATGTATTTCAACCCATAAGAGCTCACAAAGGGCCCCGTGAAATCAATGCCCCAGACATTGAACAATTCTACTTCCATCATTTTTGTCATAGGCATCTCATACTGCTTTGACATTGACCCTTTCGCTGGCATTGGTCATACCGCCCCACAAACTCATATGCGTCTTTGAATAAGGTCGGCCAATAATAACCGCTCTGCAGTACTTTTCTCATAATACGGTTACCTGCATGGTAACCCCAATAGGAGAAGCATGATAAGTTTCCTGGATACTCAACATGTCTACCTCTGGGATACACCACCTAAAAATATTATCTACACACCGTCAAAATAAATATGGATCATGGAGAAACTTCTTCCTTTGGTGAAAAGAAAGATTCTTTGGGATAATTTCACTTACTACATAATTTGCAAATTTCGTGTACCAAGGTACTCTTTCAAGTGCAGCAGCTAGGATTTTCTCATCCAAAAATGTATCATCAATTTCGAGCTCATCCTCAACTTCTTGATCTCCCTCAAGTATGGACAGGTGATCTGCAACTTGATTCTTGCATCTTTTCTGATCTTTGACTTCAAAGTCAATATCTTGAAGAAGCAGCACCCATCTGATTAGACTTGGCTTAGCATCCTTCTTTGTCATCAAATACATCAAGGATACATAGTCTATATGCACCACCACCTTGGTCCCCAATAGATAAGCATAGAACTTCTCAAATTCATAGACCACCACGAGAAGATCCTGCTCAGTAACAGTGTAATTTTTCTGGGCCCCATTTAATGCCTTACTTGCATAGTAAATAGGGTAATCTTGTCTTTCTTTTGGCCAAGCACAGCCCCAAGCACCACTCCTCTTGCATAACACATTATTTCAAATGGCATCGACCAATCCAGTGCAAAAATGATTGGGGCAGCAACTAATTTCTCCTTAAGGCATTTAAATGCCTTCTTGCAATAATCGTCAAATATGAACTTGGCCTCCTTCTCCAAAAGCTTGCAAAGTGCATTTCTAATTTTGGAGTAGTCCCTTATAAATAGATGATATAACCCCATATGACCAAGAAAACTATGCATACCCTTTACTGAAATGGGAGGAGGTAGATTCTCAATGAACTCGACTTTTGCCCGGTTGAATTTTATACCCTTAGCTAAAATTTTGTGACCAAGAATAATGTCCTCCTTCACCATGAAGTGGTATTTCTCCCAATTCAACATAGTTAGAGTTTATTTTTTTTATACAATTTGATGTATCTGTAAGTGTTTAGGATAGAGAATGCAGAAAAAGGGATTTTCTCCAGTTAATAGAGGGTGACGGGAATGCTGACGGACCATCAAGGATGCGACGAACCATTAATGGAACCGTCAAAGCCATAGTCAAGAAAATAGACATTCTGGATAAGTCTTGACGGCCATGTTAAAGGACCACACATGTACGACGGACTGTCAATACCTTCGTCAACCTGAAGCTAAAGTTTAAAGTTACTGGAATGGACTAACGAACTACTCAATGGACCATCGCATCACTGACGAACCATCAGATCAACCATCACCTGATGGACCATCAAGCCAACCATCAACTTAACCCTAGTCTGATGGGTCGGGTCAGTTAAAATTAATGCTAAATAAATAGGCCTTATCTAACCCAAATAGTTTTTGAACGATAAAAGAAAATGGTTACATACATTGCCACCTTTTTAAATCTTAAAACTGTTTAACTTCTCTTGCATTCAAAGTACCTAGGATCAGTTATCTCTTTTTAGGACTCTCTTTCTTCTTTTTCTCTCCTATTTAAACACTCACATCCTTCTCTTTCTCACATCAGAAATCAATTTAGCAATAACTGATAAAGTTTCTAAGTTTTTTTCTATTCTAAGCTTGCAAGTCAGAGTAGTAAAGTTACTGCAACATCAAGGTACGATCACAACCATACTCTTCTTTTTAAATTACTAAACTTGGGTTATAAAAGTTGTTGGTTGTTGAAAGAAATTCCATCTTGTTTTTGTTTTGTGTTATTCTGATTCTAAGTTGAACCTTAGTGTACATTATTTTAGGTGAAGTCTGAGTAACCCATCGACCAAAAGTAGAAAAAAAATTTCTTAAACACTAAATTAATGTCATGATTGTACGCATAATAACGAATAGCACATCAGGTATTCGACAAAATGCCAAAGTAAAGTTTGAAAGTGAAAATTCAAGTTGACAGTCAGCTTGATGGACCGTCGAATCCCCAACAAACTATCAGATCGATTGTTGCAATGTTGTCAAAACTAGAACTTACTGTTTTAGCCACGACAGACAACTTAATAAACTGTCAGTACCCTGACGGACCGTCAGGTTGACTATCTATAGGATGGCAAATAATTGACACACTAGTTAAGTCCTGATGGCTAGGGTGATGGACCATCACAAGATCGACAGACCGTTAACCCTTTCGTCAAGTCATGTTTGCTGTAATTTTTCCTCCTGATTCTGATCCAACTATTTTCTTAATGTGATATTTAGGAAATATAGCAAAAAATCTTCCCTAACAAGAGGTGGTGGATGATCACAACAGAAATGAGGTGAACCATCTTTGAGTGAGGAATCCCTAACTTTCAATATGAGGCAAAGATACAGGATAAATTAGGCACTCTCCCAGTCTAAAGACGAGAGTGAGAGCAGTTCCAGTAGCATAAGTTTGAGCCCCAACGAGGAAGGGGTTAATAAATATAACCCCGACCAAGTTGATGCATTAGAGGTTGAGGATACCAACATAGTCAAGAGCAAAGACCCTCAAATGAGGGAAGCAATAAGGCAGAAAGTTGAGGGAGCAAGGGATAAGTACCTTGATGGCTTGGAACCAACCACAACCAGGCTAATTAAAATGCCAATATGCAAAGAGCATCAGATAGTGATGTCTAAGTTGCATAAGTATCCAGAGCTTGAGCTGCAATTCAATAAATATGAGCTAGCCTGGATGAGCAAACCTCATGGGGCATACTAACCAAACCTTATACAAGATTTTTTCGCAAATTATTTAGCACTGGCAGAGAAAGACTGTCCCAAGGGGTCAAAAATTTTAGATTTGCCCAATAGGGAATCAGTTCTAGTCAGAGGGATTACCATTAAAATATCAGCCCACATAATAAATAAAAGGTTGTTTAGGCCTGACTATAAAGCAACGGATATAGTTCCACGACTGGAGCATCGTATGACCATGGTATCCACTCAAAGGCCTTGGTTGGCAAGACTCCTTAGTAATGACAGAAATCTATCCTGGGTACTAAACCCGCGGGAGCGCATTGCTAAATCCTCTCTTAGCTTCCTAGCTAAGTTTTGGTGGGCTATTGTTAGACTAAGGTTGATACCAACAGGGGGAGACATTAATTTGGACAGTCATAGGGTCGTGTTGGTGGTTAGTCTGATTGTCAGGCTAAATATTGACTTTGGCCAAATTATAGTTGATGAGATATTTATTCCTGCACATAAAAAGGCAAGTGCGTTACTATTTCCGTGTTTGATCACGGAATTATGTAGGTGAGCTAATATGTCTTTGATTCGAGGAGTTGACAATGAAGTGTGGGAAACTCACAGGCAGGATATTGAAAAGACGAAGGATGACTCAAAATATGAAATACGAGTTAACAAACCTCCTACCTATTAGACACAAGTAGCTCCAACTTTAGATACTTTGGAGATTTCCACAGGTATGACACTGCCTATAACTACTTATGTGCAGCCCGATTATATGTCGCCTAATACTTCTGGAGGATTCGCTTTGATGCTGCCAATGGGTGGGACTTCAGACACTACATCTATCCCACACTAATATTCGGAGTACAGGTTGACCCAGGAAAATTTTGCCAAGATTGTTAAGCAACAGAAAAGTTTTAGGAACAGTTGAGCACTTAGGCAAAATAGTTCAAGCCCTTTGTTGATTACATTATGGATGATGCCTTAAAGTTATATAAGAATATTTAGAAGATAATGGATGATATGGAGAAGAGCATAAATAAGCTATTGGATGCACTATAATTTCCTGATTTTGCATAATTTACGGCTGAGTTCAAGCAGGAACAAGCTGATATAGTTGAGCTCAAGAGACAACCAATGCAACCCATATTTAATCCATCTTTGGTCATCAGTGATGAAGACGGTGGTCTTGTTGACGTTATGCGGAGCCCGACAAAATACAAAGTTAGGTAGGTAGATGAAAATGTAGATAGAAAATCTACTAAAAGAAGAAGGAGAGAAGCAATGACACCAGAAGAACAAAAAGCAAGGGATATAAAGAAGGTTGTAAAGAGGTCGAGGTGAGATAAAGTGAAGAGATAGAAGAAGCTTATAGATAAAGCTACAGGATTTTTCACCAGTTCTGCCCCAGCTAGGGGAACCATTTCAGACCCAGCTCAAGTTAAGATACCTATGATTCTGGAGGATGATACTGTGAGTGCCCCTACCACTATAGAGTCAATGTTGCTGTAGGTGAGGCCAAAGAAGCCTCACTATATTTGACTGATGCCTCATCTGAATAAGAGGCTTTACAAGTATTCCCCTCCTCTGTACTTTAATTTTATACATTAAGAACAAAGCATTTATTTTTAGTGGGGGTGGGTATACTTGTACCACGGGGGTTTTTGTTGCCTGTGTTCTTTTCCTCCCTTGTTCTATCTATTAGAACCAGCATTTATAGGTTGCATTTTCTTTTTCTAAGTGATTGTGATATAAATATCCATTTTTTGATGTTATTTATGAAGTGTCTTTTTGTTTAGCACTTTTTTGTATATATGGATGATAAATGAATGTGGCATAAGACTACGAACATGCTTGTATGACTATTTCTTCTTTTAATTTAGTATGTTGAACAATTATTGGTAATTCTGTAATTGGCATTAGGATGTAAGGTATGCATAACTATGTGATGTAAATCCCAAGAGTTGGTAGAATTAGTGTAACTCATGTGCCTGTGTGTACGAGCATTTCTTTTAGTTCTTGCATAGCGATATACCTAGAACTTGTCTAGTTCATTAACATTGTTTTATAGTTGATTCAATAAGATAGGATAGCAGGCCTCCTTGTACTTTTAGTCCACTTAGCCAAAATAAATAACCCACCAAAAAAAATTTTCTATTTTTGAATCTTTTTTGAGCTTATGTTAGTTTTTCTTCATTCCCAATAACTCTGATTAATTCTCTTTAGGTTGTTAGCACCTAACTATGGACCTGGTCCAATATTAGACATTGTGCACCTTAAATTAGGTAAAATACCTAAGTTGAAGGTAGATACTGTCGGGACGTTAGCAGTTTAATGAAAAAGTGATCTAGAGCTAAAATAAAGCATCCGTCCCTGATCTATCTAGATATTGTACACCTCAACTAACTGCATCAACATATTTGAGGGTGGTTGATGCTTATATATTAAAAAAAGGGTTTATGGGAAAGTGTGAATGAACAATAGAGATTGTAAGTAAGCTGGAACAGATGTAATCTTGGTGAGTAGCAATCAAGGGAAAAAAGAGTAAAGTCAGAACTTTAAGTCACTTTTCCATAAAATTTGTCCTCACCTAGCCCTGGAACTTCATTACAACTCTGAAAAAGACTTGTTTGATCTTTACGAATCAACCATAAGGGAGCATTAGATGATAAGAGGAACCCTATGGGTATGTATGCTATATTTGTAACTATTTGATAAGTGTGAGAGTTTTGATTTTTGTCCACAAGATAAGTGAATAATGAGTGGTGGACTTCGTTGAGTGTAAGGGCAACTTGAATTACGCTTAGTTTTGCTGTTCTCTGTAGGATATTGTAACTATGTTTATGTGTGTGCTGAATTATATATAATTTCGGTTGTAGATCCTAATATGTTGAGCTCATATGAGTAAGATGACAGTTGAGTGGTTGTGTAAATCTAGTTTAAGAGTTGATTTCCCATCATTGCATTGTTCATGTATGCAATTTGCTGCTGAGTTGTTTGAGGACAAGCAATTGTCTTAAGTTGAAGGTGTTGATGTTCTGGCTTTTGATGGAATATTTTACATCTTTTTCTTGGGATAATTGTATGTTTTCAAGAAACTTTTATTGTATTTAATGCTGGATTATGGTGTTTTCAGGACAAAGATGTAGCTGGAGTAGAAACTTGGAAAAATAGCAGGAAAAAGCCACTAACGGGAAAACAGGCGGACCGCCAACCAAGTAATGAACCATCAGGGTGACCTTCAAGGTTAAATAGAAAGGACCACGTGGATGACCCCTGCGATGGGCCAGGTGATGGACCGTCGGACCTTTGACAGACCATCAACTTGGCCATCAGGCTAAAATAGAGAATGGCTTCTCAAGTGATCAAACATTGGTCCACGAGACAGACCATCAGCTAGAGACGGCCTATTAACATGACCATCAACCCTTAACTAGAAATTAGCACTTTGGGACCATCAGTAATAGTTTACGTGATGTACTATCAGGCTTTCGATAGGCCATCAACGTGACCATCAACTTTGACACGACTTTAATGAGTTCAAATTTTAAATCCTCAGTACCTGGGAACATATAAGTACTCAGTTTAGGTTTTATTTAGGTATCTTTATTATTTTCCATCAAGAAACCTTATTGTAATGTAGTATTCTCTTAGATTCAAGCTACAATTGTGGATCTAGTTATTTTTATTCATATTCTCAGTGAAGATTCAAGAGCAATTCTTGTAATTTTTGTAAGTAATTCTCTGAATTCATTTATAAAGTACACAATAATTTCTTCTTCTTCTCTTGAGATGTATGGCTAAGCTCCCATAACTAGGGTTATGGGAGCCTTGATGTGAATAGCTGATTGGGGTTGTGAAACACTTAATTTCTATACGTAATTGAGATTGTATAAGCCTTTCTTCATATTAATAACCTTTCTTGGTTGCAAACTTGAAGGGTGAGCCCAAGAACATTACTTGTCTGAGAAGAAAAGTGTATGTTGGGAAAAAAAAGGGTTTACATGAAATCTAAAAGCTTTAACATTTGGGTTATGGGTTGACGCCTCAACAAGGATTAATCCATATGAGAGACTAGTTGAATAAATCAATATATTCTTTAAGTTTGAGAGAATTGAAGCATAAAATATCCATTTCTTTAGGAACAAATGGGTAAACAATAGAATTCAATAACTCTTACAATTGAATTTATAAATTGGAAATTTAAGGTAACTCACAACCCCGACAACTTGAACATCTTGGTGAACATAACTCTAGTTTGTCTACTCTCATTGAATTGATACTTGAAATAAAACTCTCTAGTTGGAACACATTTTGATACAAATATTTGGTACTATTGACATATTATAAACCCCTCTTTAATCAGGAACCTTCTATCAACAGTCCGTTAACAACCATAACTCTCAGTTTGCATAGTATCCCATGTGGGATTCGACCCCAACCTAGTTGGTTTCTATATTTGACAGCGACCTCTTACACTTTCTAACGAGAGTTGTAATTTGGGCATATCAAATTTTGGACCTCCAAGCTGTGCTCCACCATATCAAAAAAGATAGACATCATGCACCGTTGAAAAGTGGCGGGTACATTACACAAACCAAATTCCATCCTCTTGAAATAAAAAGTACCATATGGGCAAGTGAATGTCATCTTCTCCTGATCTATGGAGCAATAGAAATCTGGTTGTAGCCCGAATACCCATCCAAGAAATAATACCAACCTCTTCCCGCCAATCGATCAAGCATTTGATCTATAAAAGGTATCGGTAAGTGGTCCTTCAAAGTCCATGAGTTGAGCTTACAATAGTCCATGCAATCTCTTCACTCTATCACAGTCCTGAGTGGAATCAACTCATTTTTCTCATTTTTCACTACAATTATACCCCCTTTCTTAGGCACATATTGGACGGCGCTTACCCATTTATTATCAGAGATAAGGTATACAACTCCTGCATTAAGCCATTTAATAATATCCTTCTTAACCACTTCTTTCATCATTGGGTTAAGGCGACGTTGGTGCTTAATAGTTGGTGAGTAATCTTTCTCAAGCTGAATCTTATGAGTGCAAATGCCTAGAGGAATACCAATAATATCGGTAATAGTCCAACCTATAGCCCTTTTATATCTCCTACGCATGAAGATAAGTGCCTCAACCTGGTGCTCACCCAAATCCGCTGCAATAATCATAGGTAAAGTGTTTCCACTCCCTAGAAATACATATCTTAGATGTCCTGGCAACTCCTTCAACTCCAACACCGGTAGCTCTTTGATAGATGGCTTAGTCGGTGGTGTTGGGCAAATTTTTAGATCTAAATCCAGCTTCTTGGGAGCATATGAATAGGATCCTATTCACAAAGCACACACTGTCTCTTCATATTCCTCAATACCTTCACCATCAAAGTTTATCAAGACTGCAGCCATAGTTTCCATAATAAATTTCTCCTTGATTAGAATGTCTTGCTCGTATTCATAATAAACATCAATGATTGAGAAAACACTTATCTCCTTGGGTTTCTTCATAGACTGACACACATCAAAGTGAACTACCTCATCATTAAGTCTGAGCACTAGCTTATTAGCCTACAAATCAATAAGCACACTCCCGGTTGCGAGGAAAGGTCTACCTAAGATTATGGGTACCTCGAAATCCACCTCACAATCCAGAATAACAAAGTTCACACAAAATATAAAGTTTGCCACCTTTACTAACGCATCATACAATAGCCCCGCTGGCCACTTCACTGACCTATCCATCATCACTAATTGCATATTTATGGGTGTGGGGTCCCCCAAACCTAACCTCTTATACACAACAAGTGGCATCAAGTTGATACTAGCTCTGAGATCGCATAAGGCCTTAGCAAAATCAACCGACCTAATAGTAAAAGAGATGGTGAATGCTTTTGGGTCTTCTTTCTTTTATACCAAGGATCTTGTTAAAATGGCACCACAATGGTAAAGGTTATCCACCTGTTTATAGCTAATTTTTCTCTTCTTCATTACAAGGTCCTTCATAAACTTAGCGTATCCGAGCATCTGCTCTATTGCCTCCACTAAAGGCACATTCACCGTCGGCTGCTTCAGCATTGCCATAAATTTTCTAAACTTCGTATCATCAGCCTACTCTTTTTAATTGATATGGAAAGGGTGGTGGTGGTTTTGGAAGAGTAGTAACTACTGCTTCCTTCTCCTTTCCCTTTTCTATTTATGTAATGACCTAATTTTTTAGAACTGGAATGTCGCACGGTGTTCATGATCCCAAAGGACCACAAGCTAACCCTCTACTAATATTTGTACCTGGGCACTGCATATTATAAATAATAAATATGAAAACTGGCCATAAGTTTCAAATATATCAAAAAAATACTCAAAACTGAAAATTGAACACTGATACATTGTTCGAAAAGCCTCTAAATTGTCTGAATAGTGGAGTTGATGGGACATGTCCCCAACAAACTTCGTCTACTGAAAATAACTAAATTTGATACGATAATAAAATAAGGATCATCCTCTATGAAGAGGACTCACTGCTATGTCTACTGCTGCTGACTAGGACTGAGCTACTAAGGATACTCTGGATCTCATTCCTCTGAACCTATGGTCTCAAATAAAACACCATAGCACAAATGCATCTGTACGAGAATATACTAAGTATAAAGATGAGGTAAGGCTAAATGCAAGGTCTTATGCATGAACAATTACTTAACTGAATAATCATGAGAGTACTGAATAAGAACACATGCATGAATGTACAAATCATAACTGAAATCATCGTAACTCGAAATACTAAAATTCGGATACTGCTTTACTTCATCTAAACTCACTACTAATACTGAGATAATGAACAACTAAATCTCCTGATAATGATAGCCGAGTACAGAAATTAAGATCAGTCCTCTCTAGCGAGTGATCTCAGAAATTAATGTTACTTGGGCTAATAAACTGAATCTACTCACATCAATGACTGTAGTCTGAACTTGTTACTTTCAATTGAGTGAATCAAAGATCAAACCTCTCTAATGGATGATCCCTGAATCTACTATCAATGACAAGAAGAGATGTTATCTGATATCAAACCTATCTAGCAGAGGAACTCTGAATCTGATAATGAGAATACACAACTGAATCTGAGACTGACATTAAGCCTATCTAATGGGTGATCTCTGGATATGACAATGATATCACTCAACTGAATCTACGACTGAGATCAAGCCTATCTAACGGGTGATCTCTAGATCTGATAATGAGATTATTCAACTGAATTTGAGACTGAGATCAAGCCTATCTAACAGGTGATCTCTGGATCTTATAATAAGATTACTCAACTAAATCTAAGACTGAGATCAAGCCTATATAATAGGTGATCTCTGGATTTTATAATGAGATTACTCAACTGAATCTGAGACTGAGATCAAGCCTATCTAACGGGTGATCTCTGGATCTAATAATACTTATAATGAATATCTTTATGTGATACCATACCTATCTAGTGGGTGGTCCATGAATTAATGGAAGTATCTAAGTTTCTTACTCAGATAGGTGACTGTATCTAACAGTCCTAATCTCTGAGTTTTGCTCTAAAGACTGATACTAAAACTGTAACTATAGGAGTGCTCACTTAACCGACATGCCCTGAATCTGAACTGGTGAGGTCCAACCTGTAACCCCAGCTAGAAGGGTGTCAATACCGTACCATAGGTAAAGACCTCTCGAGTCAAGCCTCTCTAACGGGTGAACCTCACAGGAAGTCAAGCCTAAGGCAGTATAATAGTCAAGCCTATCTAGCGGGAGACAAGCCTTTTCTAATGGGTTACTCCTACATCCTGTGATGCTACGCAGTTTTGGAGTTTAGGGATTTCTCCTAATGACTCTACCTCTCTAACAGAGAGTCGTCATCCCTGCACTCATTCAGTGTTAGCTCCTACTCCCAACTGAAAAACTCTGAACTGATTCTCAACTTAAAATTAACTAAATCTAATACTAATCATATGTCTCGACTGATCTGACTGAGTTAAGATGAATTCACTTGGTTTCATATCTGACGGAATACTACTGAATCTCGTTATCTGATTGAATGATATAGAGCTTTAAATAGATTACTCGATTACTACTAAGGTTCAAACTAAACACTTGAATACTACTAGATCAGAGTTGAGTACTGAACTGAGGCTAGAATACCAGTGATATTGAGATTACTAAGATTTCTTAAGTTTTGTATCTATCTGAGAGTACAGAGTTCTATAACTCACTAAGTTTTGAGAATCATGGCTTAACCGAGATTATCGAGGAAACTGACACGGGCTCTAGACTGCAGCTAATTTATAGGGTATAAATACCCCCTAAACTTGATAACATAAAAGTAAAACATAACCATTCTTGAATAATCAAGACCATGGACATTCATTCACCTCCACAATTACTAAAGCATATCTTCAAGCATTTAGAAATCATAAACATGTGATAGTATATGGAGACATGCTATTGGCTCATACTCCATTCAACAAGGTCTTGCATCAAACACTTAACATGCATTAAACAACACATGATTGGGGTATTTCATGCTAACATGTCATAATTTATTCTTTAAGGCTTTTCAACAAACACTTGGCATGCATAGGCTTGCACACAATTGAAGATTTCTAGTCAACATGCTATAATGGCTCTAATTCCTTCACATAAGCATTTTATCAAACATATGGGGAGCATGCTTTGCTTATTCAACAATTTCTACACTTAATCGACATGAACACATCACTTAACAAGCAACTTGAAGAGGGTTTATCATGAACATCACATAAATATCACATACTAAGGTCAAAGCTTGAAACATCACAAACAAAACATGAATTAGAAACTCAATAATAGCATGAACTCAAATTTCAATTCACATGAATCATGAAAACTCATAAACATAAGATCTTTAAAATTTAGAAAAGGGTTCTTGAGCTTCTTGGGATGAAAGGGACCCAAGAATCAACATCTACATACTTTGTTATATGATTCTCAAAAGATTTACGGAGTAATCTAATGTCTTGGGTCTTGGATTAGAAACCTTAGGTCTTTTTCTTGATTTCTTGAGAGAGAAAGTATTTTGGATTTGGGGAAAAATTGATGAATAAAGAAGTATTTTCGTTATTTAGGATATAGATCCCTTATGTAGACTGGTTTGGGATTTTAGGAAATTAGCAATTGGTCCTTGAAATTTAAAATCGAAATTTGAAAATCCCAATTTCATATGCTAGTGCAACGCGGTGGAATCTCTCTAGCTCACTGGAAACTGGACAATTGGGAAACTGGTTGATGGCACGATGCGATGGAAATCAGATTGCCACCTTGGTTGCAAACTGGAAAAGCACCGTGATGTGGTGGAATTGCATTGGTACATTGGAAATTAACAACTCAAAAATTAAACGTTGGCGTGACGCGCCATAATTGTGGAGGCTCACTGGATTTTGACGATTGTCATTTTGGCTGGCTCCGCGATGCGCTAAAGTACCAGGTGGTACACTATCTCACTAAATGGATCTAACTCTTCGCCTGAGTGTCGAATTTGGGAAAATTTTGTATCAATGAAAAGCTTATTCAATTCTCTACATGACAAAATTTGATATTAGGGAAATTCTATGCGGTTCAAAATACTTCTCACTTAGGAATACACTTTTCAACCTTTTAGGGCCGGATTAACACTTCACTGAACACGCTCTAAGGCTCAGACTATGAGAGAATTTTGTGGGGTCTTACATTTTCTAACTCATCAACCTAATGATGGTTAGATATACTCTCATCACCATCCAGCTTCCCAGACTTTACTGGATGGTTTTTATTATATTCCATATCTTTATCAATCACATCATTAATCACGAATTTTCCCACAAAAGGGCCAGGTAATACTCTACCACTCTAAGTGGTGACTGTTATGCATGAGCCATTATTTCAAGAATTTTGCATTGTATCGCTCGGCAATGTACCGCTCTTCCTCTGATTAAATATCGCTGAGAGTTGGCTTATCTATTGCTCCAACTATTTGAAAAAAGTTGAATGTGAATTAACTAGTTGACTCATATAGGATAAGTGACTCTTCATGATTGTCACCCCAGTATTGGTCGCCTCAACCCCTTTTAATAGTTTCTCCATCATGTCCTTCATGGATATTTTGCCTAAACTGGTAGTAGCATTATCGCGACTTCCAGGAGGTACATACAGTCTACTCCTGTCATTTTTTCTCTTCCAACTCCCTTGATCCATATCTTTGTAACTAGATTTGTCGCAATAGTTCCAACTATGATTCCCTTAGCTATTGCCTCAGAATCCCCCTGATTATTTAGATAGTTGGCCTCCTCCTCAGAATCAAAATCAACTCTACTTTGTGATCCAACAGCTTTTACATTCTTAATCTTTCTAAATAATAAATGTTTAGTAAGCAGATCCATCTGGCTTTTCATGTGTTTCATATCTTTGTCATGCTCCTCCTCTTTCTAGTGTTGCTCCGCAGATATACCACTAGATATAGTAGGGCTTGCTACTATAGAATCCCTGGCATACCAAACTCTACTTTTCATAGTCAACCACTCTAACATATCTGCAGCCTTAGTAAAAGTAAGCTCCATGAATGCTCTCCCTGCAGCATTGTCTACCATTGGTTTAGTGATGGAGTTTAGAGCTTTATAGAATGTCTCCATCAAATTCTCATTGGTCATCTTGTGGTTGGGGCACTGTGTCAACTTCTTCTTGAATCGCATCCAAGTCTCGTGTAATGCCTCATTTGGTAATTATCTGAAGTTGCTAATCTCGTCCCTCAACTGTAACATCTTGGAGGGCGAAAAGAACCTTTCTAGAAATACTCCTTTCAATTGCCTCTAGTTCAATATAGAATCGGGATCCAACTCATTCAACCGTAGTATTGCCTCCCCAGACAGAGACAATAGGAATAAGTAAAGACGAATTGCATTCTGTCCAACCCCAGGGTTGTCAAATAATTTTACAAATATTGATGAAGTTTACCAAGTGCATATTTAGGTCATCCCCTGGAAGTCCGCCAAACAACCCCTTGAGGTTAAGCAGTTGTATCATGGTGTTTATGATATTAAACTTTACCCCAGGTGCTAATGGTGGTGGGATAATTGCTCTGATCGCACCAGTCTCATCTAAGTCTGTGTCATCTTCCTCGTTAGGTGCAAACTGCATAGCAGGTTGGTGCTTCACTCTTCCTCTAGCTACTCTATTTCTATTTACTGGAGCAGCTATATTTTCAGTATGCCTCCTGTTTGTTGGGTTGACCAGATCATCACCCCCCAAATCTTCCTCATTAGGATTGGGGACACGAGCTGGTTGACCATTATTCTATTGATTAACATGTACTCTAGAAAAGGCAGCTAGAATCTTAGCTTCTTCTTGTTCTTCCATTCTGCCTATTAGATGAGATTCAGGATTGAAGGGTAATAATGGTTCTCCTGAACTTCTAGTTTGTGGCATGAATAACAATGAGCCTGTAACAAATAAAAACAACAAATAAATATAAAATTAGGAAACTTGACTAACAGTCAATTAACAGACATAAACTTAATCGATAACCATATTCCCTGACAACGGCGCCAAAATTTAATACTCCCAAATTACAACTCTTTTAAAAGAGTGTAAGCGATTGTTGTCAATATAAAACCCAACTAGGTTAGGGTCGAATCCCACAGGGAATATGGTGTTAATTTAGTAATATGTAGATTAGTTGATTTTTAATCATTTATTTCCTCAAAAACATAATAAGGGGGTTTTGATTTAAGTATGAAGTAATAGTTTCAGTGCAACAGTGAAGCATTACGTGTAATAGTATTTGAATACAAAGAATAACAAGCTAGGGTTATGTCCACCTTGTAGTTTTCAATATTTCCTAAATATGGGTGTTAAGAATTCATACATGCATACACTTATAGGGAAAATGTGTTCAATATCTTAATCCAAGCATTTCTCAACCATCAAGGATTAATTTACTTTAGTTCTCTCGAATCAAAAGTGTTTACACAATTATATGAAATCTCCAAGTTGTTAATCCTATTAAGGCATTAACATGTGAAATAGAGATTGGAAACCCTATTTTCTTATCACTACTCTCTTTTCCCAATATTAACCTTTCTATCAAACAAGTTATGTTTCAATGGCACATTTCCTATGTTTGCAACCACAAGAATTCAAGAATAACAAAGAGAGTATGATATAAGTGAATCAATGCATAATGAATTCAATACCCATAGAAATAAATAGTATGCTACAAGGTTTCCATAACCCTAACCAATAAGCTTAGCTACTCATGGACAAAACAAAAATCACCATAGTCATATTCATCATACCAAAAGATAAAAGACGATCTTGGTGTATAAACTGTGAACAAAGTGAAATCATTCTTTCCTCTCCTCTCAGCCACCCTTCTGTAATTCAAAAATAATACAGAATAGAATAGAATACATGAATTGTCAGCATCAATTCTTTTAGAAACTCTTCTCTCATAATTGCCTTCTAAGTCCCTAAACTAATTTAAATGACAAATTAGTCTTGGACATAGTTTTTAGGTGCCACATTTGGTCCAACAAGCTGCTTTCTCTTGTGTGATCTGCCATCCGCAATCTGTAATCCCATCGTGTCTTCATCTACCTCATTAACACCTGAAATCATGCTAATCACATAGGTTAACTCAATTACATAAAAGTAGAGTAAGAACATAAGAAACTAGGCACTTTGTTCTCAAAAATTAGCAAAAATATGGGTAAGTTATGATGCTTAGGCATATAAATACAACCAAGATCAAGTATTCACCCACTAGTTGACCCTTGTGTAAACTAAGTTGAGTCTAAGTTGGCATGTGAATTGCCAATAACTAGTAAAGGTTTGTGAATTTATCAACTTACTTGTGAATCTGATCTACTACTTGAGCATATGTGTGGTGTGCTTGATCAATCTCAAGTTAGTGGTGATGTTGATAGAGTTGATCATGTGAATGAAAATAATTTTTTTAGCATGTTATATGATGAAGATCCTATTATTAGTCTTGCTCATAGATATCATCTAGATCAAAATGATGTGAAAAATGACATATATCCTTTTGAAAGTGAGCTTTCATGGTTTAAATGCTTATCTCTAGTTGTTGACCCTCTCTTAATGAAATGTTTTATTTGAAAATAGAGATCACCTCTAGTTCGCCACCTAGTAGTGTGCAACGCGATATGCTTAAAAAGAGGGGTGGTATGATTAAGATTCACATGTTAACCTATTTCTTGAAATATATTACGAAAATTAGATTGAGTAAAGATTGTGCCAACTATCCAACTTTTGATAGCAATCTCTCACTTTTGGAAAAAGAATGATCCTTTAGGTGAAGATAACATCGATTTACTTGAATAATTGAGAAACCCAATTAGTGATTGTTCTTATGAAAATGATCTTGGTTTTGATCCTTTGTATGACATTTCATACTTGTTTGACGAATATCAGGGTGAATTGCTTAATTCTTGTTGTGGCTTGGATCATGATTCCCTTAATGTTAGTGGTGGTTTGTGTCTACTTGAGGATTCTTTCTTTGAAAAGGAAGGTGTTGTTTGTTTAGAGATTTCTTCTAATTTTTCTTTGTGTGCTTCCTTGGATACTCATGGTAATGATCTTAAATCTAATAGTAAGTACATAAATGAGTACACCATAGTTGAAGTAAATTTGTGTGACATTTTTTTCTACCCTATCTTTGTTTATGATATCGTCAATGATAGTATAGAGGGTTTGTCTATTTGTGAGGATAGCACCATTAGGAAAAATAGGCATTTCCTTAACCCATTTCCTTAGATTCTTTTCCCATTAGACCCCGTGACCTCTCAGAATATGGTGGTTTTCATACACCCCACTTGGTTCTTGATCAAGATGACAAGAAATCTTGGGTTGTTTTTTTAGAATTATTTCCTATTATGGGGAGTCTTTCGAGAGGCTTTCTAATCTATTTGAGGGCCAAAGTTGTGTAAGGGAAAGATTTCCAACAAAGATGAATGTTTTGAAGGGGTTATGTGCATATTGAGAAATAGAACCAATGTGAGCTTTCATGAGTGGTTGATTGATTACCTTGGTTCCTTTAACTTTTCTCTTTGTCCAAGTTTCTTGAGTGGCGGAGTTTCTATATTATAGGGTTACTCACCTTTGGTTGATTATTTTGATACTTGGTTATATCTTAACTGTATGCAACCTTGGCATGGTGCTATGATTGATTGTCCTAATCCTAACCCTTGTTCCATGAGGAAATTGTTTTTACTTGTTACCCTAATGTTTTTGCAAGGATTGGATTTCAGGTCGAATCCTTTTCAAGAAGGGAAGGATGATATAAGCCAAATCAACATTGAACTTTTAAGGACTACAATCCAAGGTCGACACAAGGGTACCCAAGCCAAGATCATATCAAGGATGCATGGATATTCTTAGAGGACCCTTTTCAAGATCCAAAGAGCTCAACACCATGTGTAGAGGATAGCTTGGAGCCGGGGAGGCAAATTCACTTCAAAACTTTAACAAAAAAAGCAAGACCGAGGAACTACAAACACTCCTATGATTATTGATGAAGTTAGATGTGTTTCAAACCATCTTGATACCATTTAAGGAGTGTTTTGGATAGACCAATTCATACAATAGGGATCGAGGGACATTGAAGAAGTCGTTGGAGGGAAAATAGAGCTGAAAGCCTACTGAAGTGACATACAAAGTTACATGCGACTGCAGGTGACTGACCTGTACCCACAGATGCTCCTACACCTTTCATTTATTCCAGAATATGGCCATCTATGTGGGAATGAATGCTAAAGCATCCATCTTGCTTATTTTGTTGAAATTGGGTCATATTTAGGCCCATATATGTAATAAATAGCCCATCGCTATAAATAATAGTTTTCCTTAGCTTATTTCCTTAATTTTTTATGAATATTAATGTTATAAAACTCTTGAAAGAGTGTGTAGTTTAGAAAATCTTGTATTGACTTTTGCCTATAAATGAGGGTTGCAAGTGTGTTATGATTCCCTCAAGCTCTTCATAGGAATAGGCTTCTTCTTGTAGGATCAATTAATTAAGGTTTTAGCTTTTAACATACCCTTTGGTTTTATTGGTTTCCTCTTTTTCTATCTTATTATATATCTCTATCTCTATCCTATATTTTTTTGTATTTTCAATTCTATCATTTCCTCTAGCTTTTGTCTTTATTTCTCTTCTTGTATTTTGAAATGAATCACTAGGTATGCATGAGAATTAAAAAACTTAGCTTTACCTGCAAACTCATGATGATAGAAACTTTAGGGGTATTCCCATCTTGTTTTGCAGTATTGAGTTGCTAAAGAAGCTCTAAAAATTGTCCCACATTTTTCTAAGTCAAGGACCTGATATTTGGACAATTACTTCCTACCTGTTCCAAAGCAGTGTCGAAATTGTTATTGACTTGAGCATTCTTTTGAAATTTTCTTTGCTTTATAAACTTAAAATCATTAGGAAACTTATGGATTTTGTAACATTTGTCCCTGTTTCTCACAGTAACTACAAATTAGATATTTTTCTTAGGATTGAAACAAATTTTGTGCCCTGTAATCATTGAATTTCCTTCATCCTAGCTGATTTGAGGCAAGAAAAGATGATGAATAACCATGATCGACTGATGGAACATGAATTTTCCTTTGTTTCTCATCTTGAATTATAAGTGAATAATCTTGTCCAATAGAAGAAAAGGGAGAAGATAACAGTATATTGCTTCGCACGCCTATGAAAGAATAATTCAATTCCATCAAGAATTATAACAATCTTTCAGCTTGATGTGCCTTACATCCCTTTTTCTTAGCACCACACTCAGAAATGCAATGACAAACAAAAAGTGTATTCAAAGAATCTAACTCATCCCATAAAATTTTCAGTTTAGTGAATAAGTTGAAACACTTGTGTTTATTTGAGTGACTTTACTTGACTGTTTTTAAAGTTGAAATAGTTTGGCTTTATTTGTTTGACCCAATCTTTATTTGAATTCCTTTCGCAGGTCCATTGCACTGCTAGAATACAGCACACTTGTTGTAATTTCCTTAGAGACGAAGCTCAGTAGCCGTGAAAGAAAGATACTGTTGCATCTGTTCCAAGCATTGTCCATAACCGATTCTGAGGAAGGAGCACCAAGAGATCCATCAATGAATCTTAATTTGTTCTTGATTGAAAGAGCTATTACTATTGACCTCCTCCAACCTCCATATTCTTTGCCATCAAAAAAATAGAGGAAATGAGACTCATCCTTGGGAAATTCGACGAGTGAAGATAGTAGAGGTGACTTTGATGAATTACCTTAGTTGTAAAACATCCAGCAATTGCAATAGCACCATCGACCAGTGTAGTCTTTGTTGTTGCATCACAGAGTTGAGGAGTGTTGGTCATGATGAACAAAGACAAGAATTTGAGACAAGGTGATTGAAAACGAAGAACAAAGATGAGAATTGAGACAAAATGATTGAAATTAATCTTGCTCTGATACCATGTAGAAATTGAAAGAAAATAGAAAGAATTTGCTAGAATGAAATACAAAGGATTTGCAAAAAATTTCCTCTCCTTTACTTGAATCAATAACAGCTATACAATGTCCTATATGTACAACTAAAGGAACAAAACAAACCTAAATCAAAACTAATACTAAACCGACTTAAGAAGTCTACACAAGGTATAAAATAATTAAAGGGATACACTGCTAAATAAGGTACAAGGTATTAGAGAATATACAACAATATCTTTAGAGATATGTACTAAAAATTCACCTAGGATGTAAAGAGAAAATATTATCTATGGTGGTTTTTTTGAATTTGGGCCAAACTAATATGTTAAGGATGACCCAAATCGTATACTGCAATAGATACTTCAACCAGTGAAATAATTAGTGAGATGAAGTAACTAAATCAAAAAATTACATAAATATACCAATTAAGAGTCAGTATTACAAAACATATCGATATTATTTTTTATTTATAAAATTAGTTTTTATTTACAAAATCTATCAACTATTCATGTGCGCAAAGCAACTATGTTCCACGAGAATGGCTTTTGGTATGGTTGCTCAATTTCCTGAGCAACCATGTATATCTAGCAGTAACTATTGTATCTTAATAGATCTCCTCTGGTGCTCCGTTGTTCGGTTCCCTAAAACTCACTTCCAGCGTCCATCCTGTATGGCGATTCGACCATGCTCCAACACTGTGAGGTCTACCACAACTGATTCCTCTCTCTGTCGCTGCCAAAAGTTCACTTTTCTTTTAATTTTGTACTCTTTCCGTGTTTGCAGGTCGAGTTTGAGTCTTTCGTTCCCAGAGCAGAAAGAAGAATACTATAGAGAGCTGGAAGCTACTGTTGATGTTGTCGAGCGAGTTTGCCATCTCTACATTGATGTAAATTTCTATTATTTAACTAACTACTTATTTTTATTATTTTGATTACTTAGTATTGCAATGGAATGAGTTGGAGTAGAGGCGAATTGTTGTTGTTTGATTGATTATGTTGACGAATTATCTTGAGGTGCATTTGGTTTATTGTTGTTAGTCAATTTAGTATATTTTCAGCAAAAACTAGTCTTTATTTCAATTGACGAAATATCGTGTTAATGTTATTATAATTGCATAGAACATGTATGTTGAAAGAATGGTTGATGCTTACTGCATTTTTTATTAGGAACTTCCTCTCTGGCCTCTGCTATTCATTTTGATTTAGTAATTGCGCAATGGATCTTGGAATGATTGCTCAATTGCCTAAAAAGGATGAGAGTGTCTGAATTATATAGAAATTAGTGTATCAACAATTTTATGGTGTCTGAAATAGTTAGAAATTGGTGTATCAATAATTTTATGGTGTATGAACTATATAGAATTTGGTGTATCAATAATTTTATGGTTTCTTAAAAATTATTGTATCAACAATTATACGGTGTCCTAGAAATTGGTGTAACAATAATGTTATAGTGTTTGAACTATCTAGAAATTGGTGTATCAATAATAACAATTTTATAATGTTTGAAATACATAGAGATTAATATATCAATAATTTTATAATGTCTAAATTGTATAGAAATTAGTATATCAATAATTTTATGGTGTCTGATCTATGTAGAAATAGGTGCATAGTAATTTTATGGTGTAATTTGTATGAGATTTGGTATGAATCAACCAAAGAATTTACTAACATTAATTATATTTTCTCCTCAAAAATATTAAAAATTAACGTCAATTGAATTAATAAATTAAATTTAAAAACATAAAATAATATCAAATAAATGTGTTATTTTTTTAGTTACGTTATTTACTATTTTTTAAAAACTTAGTTGATAAAATAAACTACGAGAATTTATAGGATAAAGTATCAACCATTAAGTTGCCCCCTTAAATCATGTTATTTTATTTAATGTCTTTTATTTTTTTTCTTTTACCTTATTTGGTCGATTCTGTTACATTTCTATTGTTATATTTTGAAAAGTAAAAACTATTGATAGTTTTTGTAATATTAATTTTTAAATTGTATATTTATGTGATTTGCCCGTAGGAAATTAACCCGATCGATTGAATCAATCCAACATTATATCAACATGTAGATAGAGATAGATACAAATATAGATAATACATTAATCTTAAAATTAAGAAAATTACTCAAAGAGCAGGCACGCACAAAGAAGATCAGACAAAGTTTTCTTTGAATCCCCTTTTTGTAACTTTGAGGGGTAGTTTGGTAAGAGGAATCGGGGATAACGAATCCCAAAATTAATTTTAAAAAGAACTTATTTCAGGTTTGATTGAAATAAAATGTATGGAAAAACTCAAACCAAAATTAGTTATCCTGAAATTGTAGTGTTATTTTTATCTCTTCTTAAAGGTGAGATAACTAATCTCAAAATAGCTAATTCCAAGATAGATCCCAAAACAACTAGTTTCCAACCAAACAGCCCCTGATGGTAAATAGAAATGGGTATTAGGTTAGTGGAATAAAATTTTAAAAAGGAGAAAAATTTGTTAAGAGTTGAAGAAAATGGTGTTAGATTTCGCTCTTTTTTGAAGTTAATCAAGAAGATAACAATGGTGGGTTTTGTGTGTCACGCAGCAGACGTAATTAAATTTAACACCTTTTTTTAAAAACAAATCTTTTAGGTATAGGGCAAAGGATCAAAATGAACACCTTTTGTTATACATTAAGGACCATTTCAATCAAATGGGACATATTAAGGACCAACATAAAGCAATACCTATACATTAAGGATAATTTTGATCGATTTCTCTAATTTGTTCAATAGTTAATAATGACAGCAAACTGAGACATGGAAAGTTACTGCCATGTGAAATAATCAAAATTAGAGTATGGCATGTTACAGTTGAAGATTACAGACGTAAATAATCCTTTTGGTTCCTACATACATGGAGGAGCTAAGCACTTCACAACTTTAACTTGAGAGATGTCTTAAAACTCAAATTTGAGATATGTCCTCTATCTGCTCTCTCTTTTCATTGTCCTTTAAACTAATATTTCGGAAAACAATTGGGAAAGAGGTAAATGGAAAAAAGAAAAAGAACTACATCCTTCAGGGAAAAATAAGAGGCAGTTCCCTTTTAGCTTCCATCACACTCTTTAACTAAGATGGTAGAAATTTCAACGTTTCAATGAAACGAACTACAAATCTCAGATCAACACTACCTTTTCAACAGCACAGATAGAAGGGGAATGAGTCAGGGAGGAAGCTGGATCCTGGAATCCAAATCTAATGACTATCCATTACTGCGATCAAAACTGCCTTGAGCATTTTGTCTTCTCTTTTCTCTCCAATTTTCGCCCCACATTTTAGCCTCCGCAACTGCTCTTTCTCGATCCAAATCCCTGTTTAACATCCTTGCTGTTTCCCTAGGGGAATCTTCCTTCTCAGATCCTCCGTCCAAGTCCCATTTCCGTCCTGATCCTCCTGCCCCGTCTTCATTCCTAAATATTCTTCCACCTCTATCATCTTTATTTCTCGTATCACTACTGTCTGCCCCAAATCTATGACTTTGCCCAGGAACTGCACCTGGATCATATGCCTGGTTTGCTAGATAAGAAAGGGCAGTGACCACATCCCCAATTAGCGGACGAGCAGCGGCCTGTTCTTGGATACACATGGAGGCCACAGCTAAAGCCTGGTACAGACCTCTCATTGGAAATTGTCCTTGCAGATATGGATCAGCTAATTTTGCAAACTTCCGACGATCATTAAACAGTGGCCTAGCCTGGATGTACATTCAGAAAAGGATTGTCAATCATTTAATTTGACAGCTAAGCATGTTATTTTCACAACGGAAAGGGGACAAAATACCCTCGAACTATGATAAATGGTACGTATATACCCTCCGTCATATTTTGGGTACACATATGCCCCTACCGTTAATGAAATGGTACATATATTCCCCTCACACTAATGGTATAGGCATGTGTACCCAAAGTATGACGAAGAGTATATACATACCATTTATCATAGTTCGTGGGTATACCCTTTTCCTTTTTATTTTTTTTATCCCAAATAATTAAACCAAACTCTCTACCTGACCCAATAAACCCATTGAATTCGATTTCAAACCAACTCGACCCGACCTCTATTTTTTGTTCCAAACCTGATACTCCCTCTGTTTTTCTCTTAAACGTGAACCCCAATCAAATTGCAGTGATTGATCACTACTGTTAGTTGGTGTACGTTGGTTGGAGGGAATAGAGCTTAGGCCGGAGGTAGCCGGAGCTAGGGATGCAGGAATGGTTCGCCGATGGGGTGTTGTGTTTTCAGTTTGAGGGAAACAGTTGTGGTGTTGACTGGTGGTGGGTAGTGTCTTTCCGACGAAATTTCACCGGAAATTGAAACACAAGGGTTCAATTTATTTGGTGTTGTTTTTGGGTGTTATGGGTTAATGGTTTTTTAAAAAAAAAAAAAATTGGTAGTAGTGAGCATTACTGTATTGTGTGTATCGATATATAGGTGGAAAAAACGCATCTATTAGATAGGTGTGACTTAGATTTTAGTTGGGACCGGGTCGAGTAGTTGGTTTACTGGGTCGGGTAGTGGGTTTGGGTTAATTTTTATGTGATAAAAAAATCAAAACGGAAAAGGAACAAATTTACCCCCATAAATGGTACGTAAATACCCTCCTTCATATTTTGGGTACACATGCTCCTACTGTTAGTGTGAAGGACATATACGTACCATTTCATTAACGTTAAGTGCATATGTGTACCCAAAGTATGACGGAGGATAGACACGTATCATTTATCATAATTCGGAAAAATATTTGTCCCTTTCCCGTTTTCACAAAAATGTGATCATTGGCAGAGCCACGAATTCTGTTAAGGGGATTCAAAAAATACAAGAATGGCACACTTGGGATTTGAACCTATGGCTTAAAGTAACTTTCACTTGAATCCCCTTCCCAATTTGTGGCTCCACTCTTGGACGTGATCACGAGTAACATAAATCAACAAATTGCTAAACTAAAGGAAAGATTACCCATGTGACAAGGTTTTGTTCTCCCTGTGGTCTGGTGCTGTCAATAGCCTTACGCCCAGTGATAAGCTCCAAGAATACAACCCCAAAACTATAGACATCAGATTTGACAGTCAATTGTCCAGTCATGGCATACTCAGGGGCACAGTAACCATAAGTTCCCATGACCCTTGTGGACACATGTGACTTGTCTCCAGTAGGACCAAGTTTTGCTAGCCCGAAATCAGAAAGCTTTGGGAAAAAATTTTCTTCAAGCAATATGTTGGATGACTTGAAGTCCCTATAAATAACAGGAGGGTTCGCCTTATCATGAAGGTACTCCAAACCTTTTGCTGCACCAGATGCAATCTTCATTCTCGTGTTCCAATCTAGTGGCTCTTTATCAGGAGGAAGATCTGCACAGCACTTATTCAGATGAGATAACTAAAGAATACTAAGCCTAGAGCCACAAAATTCTGCATCATATTATTGTTCATAAGAAAACTAATGAAACGGATAACATACAAGATCTACGTTGAAAACTAGCAATCAAAAGTACGCCTTAGAGAGAAATGGCTACGCTTTTAGAAGACAGATATACAATCATAAAGCCACAAGAGCTCTTTAAAACACCATCATATTAGGGACCCATGGGATACTAGGCTTCAATTATTCTTTCTCCTTGTCCTAAATTATCTATGCCTGTATGTAAAAATCAGTAAACCACTGGTTCTTCTGATATAACCCCGGACATATCACATACTCCCTCTGTTTCAATTTGTTTGTCTTACTTACCTTTTTAGTCCATTTCAAAAAGAATGCATCTTTCCATTTTTGGCAACACTGAAATTCTAACTTTCCCCGTGGCATGTTTAAGATAACAAGATTAAAGGGCATTTTAGTACATTTTTCATATCTTCAATTTAAGACCACAAGTTTCCGAAGTCTTCTTTACTTAAACTCAATGTCATGTCAAAACCAGACTGAGGACTGGCCCGAAAATAAAAAGGCAGCATTAATAATGGAAAGGTAAATGATGAAGGATGCTGATTTTTTGTGTGATGCTAACAGTTGTAGCTTGGTCTTGATATTTTGTTGTTATCTGTAGATTATTTTGTTGTAAGTTCTAGATTTTTAGAAGCTAGTTGTGGTGTGTGGTTGTACTTTATTTCAGCCAACTTAAGGAGACAGGTTCCCAGATTTTGAGGGATATTTCAGGCCACATGTATTATATATTTTGCTGTATGAATGAAAAATCTGCACTACTCAGATTTTTTCTCCTTTTTCATGTCTGTTTTTTCTCTTTCTCTTCTTCAATTGGAATCAGAGAAAAATTGATATTTAAGGGACTGTTTTCGGAGAAAAAAACAGCAAAGATCACCCAACAAGCTTAACTTGTTCACGTCTCTCTGTCCAGTTTTCTTTTTTTCACATGGCTTCCATCAGCTCTCCTCTTTCACCTCGTATCTTTAATGGCGAGAATTACCAAGTTTCGGCTGTAAAGATGAAGACATACTTGAAAGGTCTTGGTTTATGAAAGTATGTTAAGGAAGACAATGCTCCAGAACCTTTGAAAGCAAAACCCAACTCTTCAGCATATAAGAAATCATGAAGAAGAGATTGCAAAAGGTCCAAAAGCCTTGTCTTTCAGTCATGCCGCCATCTCCAAATCAATCTTTATAAAGATAATGGCATGCGAAACTGCCAAAGAAGCTTGGGATATGCTGAAGCAAGAATATCAGGGGAGTGATAAGGCAAGACAACTGCAAATATTGAATTTAATAAAAGAATTTGAGATGTTAAGGATGAAAAAGGTTGAAAAGGTGAAAGATTATATTGATAAGATCATGAAAATTGTTAATCAAATTCGATTGTTGGAAGCAGTGTTCAGGGAAGCGTGATGGAAAAAAAGCGATAAGGCTCTGCATCACGCATTATGTGATGCAATGCGATGGCATCATTGAAGTGAAGCGCAATTTAATAAAAAAAATACTTATAGAACATTCAAATAGTAAGTTATAATTGAAAAGACCACAATTATATAATCAACAATAAAGACAATTTATTTAAGCAAAAATTCTAATGAAACACCAACAAATCAGCTCCACAAAAAATACATGTGACTTTCTTCCTATTGGTTTCA
>NC_061121.1:138151670-138331705 GCF_002878395.1 Capsicum annuum | reverse complement strand
AAATGGTGTAAGTGAAAGGAAAAATAGGTCCATTACGAATATGACTAAGTGTCTTATATTTGAGAAAGGGTTGCCAAAGGCGTTATGGGCCAAAGCTGTCAATACTGTTGTCTATCTCTAGAATAGATTGCCGACGAGAGTCCTTGCAGGAAAGACGCCATATGACGCATGGATTGGATCCAAGCCATCAGTCTCATATCTTAAAGTGTTTGGCTACATATGTTACTCTTACATTCTCGAAGTTAAAAGAAATAAACTTGATCAAAGAGCCGATGTTGGAATATTTGTGGGATATAACAGCACTTCTAAAGGTCATATGATTTTAAATCCTATTTCCTAGCAAATACATGTGAGTAGAAGCGTTAAGTTTGATGAGAATGCTACGTAGGATTGGAAGAAGATGGTTGTTTCTCCTTTACAGATCACTAATCAAGAACAAAGTGTCCAAGAAGAATTAATTTCAAATGAAGAGGATTCTGATGATTCCGCGGTAAGAGGTACCAGATCAATTGAAGATATATCTAGCAGATGCAATGTTGCTATATTGGAGCCAAAAAGTGTAGACAATGCATTGCAAATTCCAGAATGGAGGGCTGCCATGGAGGAGGAGCTCAATGTGATTAACAAGAATGATACATGGGTACTTGTACCTAGACCTCACGACAGGTAGGTTTTTGGAACTAGATGGTGTTCAAGACTAAGTTGAACTCGGATGGCACACTCAACAAGTACAAAGCAAGGCTGGTCTAAAAGGTTATACCCAACAACATGGAATTGATTTTCTTGAAACCTTTGCACCAGTTGCAAGGTTTGATACCATCAGATAGCTTCTTCCAATTGCAGCATACCAAGGGTGGCATGTATTTCAACTGGACGTAAAGTCCACTTTTCTTAACGAGTTTCTTGAAGAGAAAATTTATGTAGAGCAGCTTGAAGGTTTTAGAGGATATGGCGACCTGTTAAGAAAAGCACTTTATGGCTTGAAGCAGGCACCTAGGGCCTGTTATGCTAGTTACTTACTAAATTTGGGGTTCAATAGAAGCTGCAATGAAGCAAACTTGTATATCAGACTTCAAACTAATGACTTTCTCGTAGTTTTCCTCTATGTTGACAATCTGTTAGTGACTGGCAGCAGCACAAAGTCTATCATAGACTTCAAAGAGCAAATGAAGAAGGTTTTTTAAATGAATGACCTGGGAAAGATGACTTATTTCTTTGGAATGGAGGTTAGTCAATCTTCTCAAGGAATTTTTATTGCTCAGATAAAATATGCTACTGAAATATTAAAGAAGTTTTGCCTTGACAAATGCGAACCAGTAAGTACGCCTACAGTTCAAGGAGAGAAACTAACGAAGAAGGATGAATCTGGTTTGGTTGATGCTTCATTTTTTAGAAGTTTGCTTGGTTCTATACTGTATCTATCTGCCACGAGGCCTGATATTATGTACATAACAAGTGTGTTGTCAATGTTTATGCATTCACCAACTGAAATTCACCTCAAAGTAGCAAAAAGAATATTGAAGTACATTCGGGGCACCATTAATTATGGTTTGTTCTAGAACCACATCTATGAAATTCTTGGGGTTCACCTTCACTCTTAGTGACTGGCTTGGGTCACAAGGTGACATGAAAAGCACTTTCCAATATTGTTTCACTCCAGGATCAGGTGTCATTTGTTGGTGCACAAAAAGCATAGGTCTGTGGCTCAATCAACTGCTGAAGCAGAGAACATTGCTGCCTCAGGGGTTGTTAATCAAGCTTTATGGTTGAGAAAAATTTTGAGTTCCTTGGAGTTTCAGCCAAGCAAAGCAACAGAAATCCTTTGTGATAACAAGTCTGCAGTTGCTATGGCAAAGAATCCAGTCTTTCATGGAAAGACTAAACACATTAAAATCATATATCATTCCATCCGTGAAGCTGAAAGAGAGAATGAAGTTCAAATTCTGCATTGCTGTGGTGAAGACCAAATAGCTGATATTTTTACAAAAGCATTACTACAGAAACAGAGATTCGAGTTTCTTAGAGCTAAGCTTGGAGTAACCAGCAACACTTGCATCAAGGAGGTGTGACGAAGGATGCTGATTTTTGGTGTGATGCTAACCGCTATCATCTTGGTCTTGATATTTTGTTGTTATCCGTAGATTATTTTGTTGTGAGTTCTAGATTTTTAGAAGCTAGTTGTGGTGTGTGGTTGTACTTTATTTCAGCACAACTTAAGGAGACAGGTTCCCAGGTTTTGAAGGATATTTCAGACCACGTGTATTATACATTTTGCTGTGTGAATGAAAAATCTGCACTACTACACAGATTTTTTCTCTCCTTTTTCATGTCTGTTTTTTCACTTTCTCTCCTTCAGTATACATAACTTGCACTGAGATTGTACAATATAGAATTCTGCAGGCATTACTTACGGCATAACTGTGTTCAGACTCTTAGGGATGCACAACACTCAGAATAATTAAGTGGACAAACAAAAGGAATATCATAGCTGAGATGACTGATTTTGGATACGTGAACATTTCCCCCCGTTAAATGGTGTCATGACAGTATAAGTCAAATTCTGGTGGGACAAGAAAAGATATTATCGTGCAGTCATGGCAGTTCAGATCTAGGCCCATGTGTGATGAACCATATATTTTGATTGGTATGTGTGAGGAACCATATGCTGGAGTCATAAACAACTCCAGACAGAGATATAAGATTACATATTTACATGGAATATTGGTTACTGTCGACTGCACAATACTACATGTAAATATTTAGGCAGAAAATATACAAAAGCAACAAGAGCAAAAACAGGCCTAGCCATCCTGATGAAATCAACTAGATGCTTAGTGTGATTTCATGGAAAAGATCCCTATAATGAGAGTACTGGCTGCTTGAATTCTTGAAGAATATGGTTTCTTCGAGGCAAGTTATCATTGTCTTTATCATTAGGGGGAACTCCGCAAATTTTGCACAGATTTTTGACTTTTGATATAGTTTTTTTAAAACTTGCACACCTCAACTAATTCCACAGGATACCTGTTACCTCCCACTAGCACAAGTACCGAGTAACTCTGTCCACCAAAGCTTGGACAAACTTTTTATATAGGAACTCAATATTTACCAAAAGTTCCTTTGCTTTTCCTTATCCTGTTGCTAGGAACACCTCATTGTATTTAAGCACCCCTCCTCCCCTTAGCTGCTTAATAGTTCCTTTCTTCGGGTTTCTATTTATTTATGTTTACAGGTAGTGATTCTTCCTTCATTCTATATTGTGACCTATAGACAGGTTTAAGATGTGTACTTAACGAATCACTAGAACATAAGTGTAACACCCCGCAATTCGGGCTAGAATAAAAACCATGACTCTGATGCGTTGATAATCCCAGAGCCTTAAATCCTATGCCAATTTGGCATGTTTATGTAGTATGTGAATCCATTTGAGCATGAATTTAGACCATAGAGGTCCTTCAACTCAAGGACGAGTTGAAACTATTTCGATCGATTAAGTTTTAGTGGACGTTGTAATTTGTGTCAGCTTCCATCGACCATAACTCTCTGTATATGTCGAATTAGAGAGCCTACTATGTGTCAAATGATAGGTCTTCGAGTTAACTTTCCAACGATACCAATTTTGCTAAAATCCGACACCCGAGCAAGAAGTTATGGCCTTTCAAAGTAGTATGCGTCGCCTAACCAATCGTACATGGCCACTAGAAAGCATATGCGATAGCTAGCATATGCGGCGCCTATGTCAATATAGGCGATATCATATGCGGCGCCTATGTAAATAGAGGCGATATCATATGCGACGCCTATATAAATATATGCAATATCATATGCGGCGCCTATGTAAATATATGTGATATCATATGCGGCGCAAATCTTATCGTTTCAAGTGACTTAAACACTCCATTTTGGGGGCAAAATGGTCCTTTTCCCACCCTTATTCAGCCGTAAACACGAAATTCAATCCCCAGTTCTCCAAAATACATCCACATTCATCTAAAAATTCTCAAGAACACTCCCACAGGTTTCAAACTAAAAACCCAAATAAATCAAGACTCAACCGTGGGTTTTCAAAATTGATTAGAGATTCGGAATTCCCAATCCACAGGCTTCAAGAAGCACCCATTATTTTCCAAAATAGAGGTATGCGGGGTTTTCCTAAATTCTCATGGGCATAGAAAATCATGTTTTAGAATGGGGCTTTTGAATCTATGTATATATTCATGTATTAAATGTTTTAACATCATTGTTTTGGTCTTGTGACCTTCCCCAAAGTGATTTGAGAATATGAATGTATGAAACCATGCATTTAAGAATGAATTCTTGTTGAGAGCATGATTTTTGCTGAATTCCCTCTTATTATGAATTTTTCAGATTTCTCATAGCATATGAATTGTTTTGCAATGCATCCTTGAAAAGCACTATATGAAATGATTGAACTCTTGCTATGATTTAAAGGTGGTTTTAAATCACTAAAGAGGGAATCTAGCATGAATGTTTAATGTTCATAATGCATGTAATGAAAGAGTGCATGGATTTGCTAAAGGCACTAGACCACCATATGTTGATGAAGTTTTTGCATGATTTTGACTTGAGTTTCGAAACACGAAATCTTCTATATCAGTTGCATGTTTTTGGTGGTCTAAATTATGCTTTAAATGAAAGATTTAGCTTAATGTATTATGGCTCAGAAATCATGACTTGCAAGTCTTGGTATGACGAACCAATTCAGACCAATGCCATATCAGACTCAGACTAATAGACATTTCAGACTATCATGATTTTAGACATTCAGAATGTTGCATGTATAGAAAAGGTAAAAAATGGGCATACAGAGATTAGGTGGTTCCCTGAAGAGGGCTTGAGTTCAAGCAACTCATTGCCTAAAACCGTGGTTTGCCGACCCGGGTATACTATTATACGCTGACGTAAGTGCCGTGTGGCGTATCAGATTCAGGAACTACAACCCTTGCGGCATACTCGGGTTGGAGGCTTCCCTGTCGAGTCAATGGCGGATTCCATATCGCCCGTGAAATATCAGACTTGTAGGGGATACCACCTAACTCAGAAGTAATACACAGATCAGAGTTTGAGATTTACAGGTAGGTTACATGTTTTCAGAAGGTGCCCATGTGTTTTTCAGAAACTGTTTTATGCATAATGTTTGATGAACATTTTCTCTCACGTATTATATATATATATATATATATATATATATGTTCAATTACTCTATTTTGGATTGCTTCGTATGCCAGTACAATTGTGCTGACCCCCCTTCCTCCCAGGTACTGAGGCGCAGTCTAGGGGTCCAGATCCTCAGTAGAGTCTCCAGACAGGGTTGTCTTAGAGTCAGTTGGTGAGCCTTCTTTGCTTCGGAAGGCCTAGTCATTTAGGTATTTATTTCAGTATGGCTTTTGGTCTGCTGGGGGCCTTGTCCTAGTTATTCAGGTAGTATTTCAGTAGAGATTTCGCAGACTGTTGCAAATTTTTATTAAATATTGTTGGGCATGTTTTCAAGCCTTTAACTGTTTTAAATTGTTGACCATGTTTCCGTATTATTGTGTCGTTTCCGTATTAATTTGATCATATGAATTATGTGCATGATTACCAGATAGACAGAGGGCGTTCCGGGCCTTCGGGTTCGGGAATGCTCGTCACGGCCAGGGCCCCAGTTCGGGTCGTGACAATAAGACATAGAGCTAAACAAAATGCGTAGTTTGCAGAAACACATGCATATTTTTGAGAAAGAAAACAATAGATATATGTATTTGTTTCACATACATATTGTTCCTTTGTTTGGGTTTTTATTTATTGATGTTTACAGGTAGTGGTTCTTCCTTCATTCTATCTTGTGAAATATAGACAGGTTTAAGACGTGTACTGAACAAATAACTAGAGCATAGGAACTACCGGCTGAACCACAAATTCGTAGTTGAGTTCCCATCACTTACATGCAATCATTTAAAACTTCGAGCTGAACAAATGTGTAGTTTGCATAAACACATGCATGTTTTGAGAAGGAAAAAAATAGATATATGCATGTGCTTCACATACATATCATAATAGCAATACCTATATCACTCTCTCCCAGCAGTGGGAAAGCCAAAAAATAATTCTAATGGTGTTCAAACATGGAAAAAGTAAATACAGTACATATTTTGAATTACGGATCCACTGAATAAAAAGATTGAGGAATTTGCTATCACAACCCAGTTTTTTGGAAGCAAAAAGAAAGAGAAAAGAGTTTGGTTTTAATATTACTCCTTCCGTCCCATTTGATGTGGCACACTTTCCTTTTTCGTCTGTTCCAAAAAGAATGGCACCTTTCCTTATTTGGTAGCTATTTAAAGGCACACTTCCTCTTTTACCCTTATTGGTCCCACCTAATTTTGAAGATGGTACTCCTTTTTCTTTCCTTTTTTTACTTTTCTAATAAGGAAAATTTGGTAAACTTCACAAAGTCTGTACTTATTTCTTAAACTCTGTGCCCAGTCAAAAGGTGACACATAAAATGGGACGGAGGGAGTAAATAAATTAATAAAGGAAAAAAATAACTTCAGCAGGACCAATTTTCACATATGGGTGCACTGGAATCTGTTTTTTGAGAAGTTTTGCTAGCACAACGCAATTTTGTTGGGAGCAAACAAGAGACAGAGAGGAGAAAGAATTTGTTTTTAAAAATTAAATAAATAAAAAAATTAAAGTAAAGATAATAATTTGAGTAGGACCAATGATAACATAAGTCTAGAGCAATGAAAAATTCAATTTCACCTGATCAGTGAATTAGTCGAAAGAGTTTTATAGGATTTTCAAATTTTAATTCTTGTAAATTCAATAATCGAAATAAATGGTTCAAGAAAAAGAAAGAGAAACACTAAAATTCGAAATTTGATTTAGAAAAGGAGAAAACTCCTTTTCTAAATCAAATGTCAAGTAACCACCCTTGGGTCATTGTAGCTCTGCCCCTGTCTCTCCCTCCCAAAGAATTGCTCTATTACTATATGGATAGTCCAACAGTTGTCTTTGACAAATAAGCCTTTCTTTTTGGGACAGAAGAAGTAATGCATATACAATATCTTGCTGCATGTTATGGGGAATAAGCCATATGCTACATAAACAGAGAAATACAAATCCGACAAGCAGAATGGCATGCAAAATATGTTACCGTGAAGGTGATCCTCTAGTGATCCCAAAGGCATGAACTCGTAGACAAGAAGCCTCTGCTCCCCGTCAGCACAGTAGCCAATTAAATTCACCAAGTTAGGATGATGAAGAAGACTAAGCATAAGAACCTCCACTAAAAATTCCCTATTCCCCTGAAGCCCATTCCTATCCAACTGCTTAACTGCAACAACCTGGGAAGATCACCAATTATACATCAAAACAAAGTTAACTGAAGGAACAAAAGTTTACAGCAACTACCTGGAAACTAGAAAGTTCAAGATTCTTTACATTTAATGGCTGCAAAATATAAGATAATTCAAACTTTTGGCGAACAAAACCTTGACAATGATTAGAGGCCGGTAAGCTTCAATTTTGTACTTAATAAGCTTAAAGAAGGTACTTCTAGCATTTTAGTCCACTGAGCCAGATGAGATGAATATCTTGCCTCCTTTGTGATTCACTCAGAATGTTCAATTATTCACAACTAATTGCAGATGTTAAAAATGGCATGGAAGAAGCAACTGTCACCTACGTAAACTACTAAACCATTAATCTCTTATTATTTATGTCATGCAGCATTTTACAGTGTTTCTTCATACAAACTATCTTATAGGATTGAGAATAGTTAATGTGAGTTTATGAAAATGCCTTGTTTGAACATTTAGGCCTGAAATTTACCTCATTTTTACAGATCCCTAATTAGCAGTGCTCTTCAAAAGTATAGAAGAAATGATATCAATAATAAGTACAACTACAATGGTGGATTCAAGCGGAATTATTCTATGAACTATGAAAGTTATGATATTCTATAGCACTGTCTTACTAAACCTTCTTACTAATTTACCTACGCTAAGATTCTCTAACTGCCAATGGTAATAATAATATTGTTTAACTACAAGGGAAGTTTCAAATGATAGCAACCCCTTCTTCAATATTGGTGAAGAAATTGACATGATAGTAATAGGAAGGGCTACATCTATAAAAGTAATCACAGTTTATTAATAATTAACATTAGCACGACCTTACATTATTCAGATTTATTGGTTTCTTCTTAAAATAGAACCAAAAGCCCAATACGGAAGCTTTTGCAGTATTATTAGTACTTATGACTTATGAGTTGCTTTCGGATAGTAAACAAAATGCCTTGAAGAACAATAGTGAGTCTTAAGTTACTAATCATGTAGGCCTATGATGTTTTATCTTTTGACTTTTTATTTCATTAGTAGTAAACTGAACCTTACTTCACAAAAATATTATAAGATTAGAATATAGTTACACTAAAAAACAAGGGATAAGAATTCAAAGGTAGTTTGATAAGAATTGGATTACTTGAAAGATGCTAGAGAGGGCTAGAGCCCCACATTAATCAAGGAATGAAGTGGTGGTTTGTTATTATATGGACATCGGCAATCCTCCCCTCATGACCTAGTTTTTATGGTTGGGTTAGATTCAGGTGTGTGGTATCAGAGGCAACTCCATTCCAGTGTGGGCTCCCCATCAACGTTTCACGGTGGCCTGGACATACAGGGGTTGTTAGAGTGGGTCAGAGCCCCACATTGGTTGGGTAATGAACTAACTAATGGTTTGCTTTGGACATGAGTAATCCTCCCCTTATGAGCTAGCTTTAGGGTTGAGTTAAATCTAGGAGTCATATCTTTACAAAACAACAACAACAACAACAACAAACCCAGTGTATTCCCACTTAGTGGGGTCTGGGGGGGGTAAGATGTACGCAGTCCATACCTCTACCTCTGATGAAGTAGAAAGGCTGTTTCCGAAAGACCCCCGGCTCAAGTCACGAGATATCACACAAACACATATCATATCTTTACAAAAGAAAACAAGAAAATAATGCAAAACGAAAAATATGAAGATTAAAGGTAGAAATCTAAAGATATGCAAAATTCGAGAATAAAATCCCCAGATTTCACCATTAAGTTCTAAGAACCATAATTGATCGTAGTATTCAAAAATTAACGAACTAAAGCTACTTATCATATTATTTTGTTGTAATTATTGTTCAAAATGTTTTATAATGCTTTCACTTCTGTTTATTCTTTTTCTGGACTGCTTTGGACTGTTTTTCCTTCGAGCTGAAGGTTATCGAAAACAACCTCTCTACCTCTCAGGGAGGGGTAAGGTCTGTGTACACTCTACAATCCCAGACCTAACTTTGTGAGATTACACTGGGCATGTTGTTTATTGTTAAACCTAAAATGCATATATTTAGTCATATTTGCCCCAAGTTTTAGTATTTTTATCATTTTTTAAGTACAAATTATATTGTTTTGTACTTAATATAGTACTTTAAATGTGTAGAACTGAACCAGTGGGAAGATGGAGATATTCGGAGAAAAAATTGAACAAAATAATTAAAATAAATAAAAGCCTAACAATGCCTTTACGTTGAAGACAAAATGGAAGTTAAATTGAGGTTGGTCTACGTGGCATCAGCAATAAAATAAATTGTCCTTCAAGTCATGCTATATGCGATGACGCGAGTGCACAATGGCGAAAACAACTCTCCGCACTTCAATCTGCCCACGCGACATCGGTCCCGACGCATTACTAGGGCGCCTGATCTATTTCCAAGATTTGCGTAAGATTCTGTTCTTTTAAGCCCGGGTCATTTTGTACTTCTTAAATACATTAATACATTCTAAACACAATTTATAGAGAACCTTTGACCTTTGGGAAATTCAGAGTCACCATGGAGGCCGGAATTTATTGAGTGTTACTTTTTCTTTCTCCATACTATTAGATTTTATATTTCCCTTTGGATGTTTAATTGTTGTTCTTCCATGTCTATGTGGAAGTGAACTTCCTGTTCCAGGGTCTTGGTTCTTTCATGACTATTGTTGTTTAGATACTGATTTCTTCTTCTTGATTTATTGTATTAGTTTATTTATTCAATCATGTGCCTAGTTATTGATTGCTTGATCACTAATTAAATACAACTACGAATCTAGAGTTGAACTTGGGAGAGAAAATTCTAAATTGCATAGATGATTGAATAGAGCTTGCTTCTGAATCCATGGCTGGGAAATGACTTCTCGATTAGGATAGAGATATACCTAACAATCTTGCTTAGTTGAGGGTCGTGCTTAATTCATTCTTGATTAATTCAATACCTTAGGAATATAGGCTTGATGTACCTTGAACAGACAAGTGGTACTGCGGGAGCCAGCTATTCATATGAACTGATCAGGTCAACTGGTAAACTAGATAAATTAAGTTGAATTGATTGAAGAACACAATAGGATTGTTAGATAGCCAATGAACCTAAATCATTTTCATCTCATTGATAACATAAAAATCCGTTCTTTGTTCAGTAATTTCATTATTTGTTTTCTTTTTATTTCAATTAGTCTAGAAACACGATTTTTGAGTTTAATCCTTGTATAGATAATTCGGATAATTTAATTTAGTAAATAGTTAGTCACAATTCCCTATGGATTCGACACTTTGATCTTATCACTTAATTACGTGTACCATCATGCACATGTGTTTGTGCTCATGAGAGCAACAAACATCACATGTCTTCCCAAAAATATCGAACAAAAGATAAGGAAAGAATTGATAATTTGCACCAAATCACACCCCTCTTTAGGCATGCATTCCAGCCCCTTTTCACACTGCATGTTTGGCTCTCTTTTGGGCTCCATGTGGCTTAATGTTCCTCCTCTTGGACTTTGAAATATGTGTATCACATAGTCCACTCTTAGCCATAATTCTTGGACTCTTCTTCTAGGATAAGCATATACTTGGGCTCATTCCTGAACTGTTCTTCAAAATCAACTAGACATAGCACTGAGGAGGAAGCTTCAGTATGTAGCTCAATCCATGGAGCACAGATGTGAGAGAGGAAGAACAGAGTGAAACCGGATCACTGCTTGATAGATTAGCAATGTGTCTATACGAGGCTACTTATAGAGAAGGATAAGAAGAAAAACTCAAACCAAGTACCTGCTGTCAATGAGTTGTTCACCAGCTAACTAATAATAACAAGCATCTAACTAAAACAAGCAGCTAACTAACTCACACTAGCTAATACTAACTGTCTAGTAAATTAACTAGAACTAGAGCTGCTTCAGGTAATAATTAATCTTAACACCCCCCTCAAGTTGGAGGTGTGGAAAACACTGACAACTTGTGCAAAGCAGCAGTGTTTGACCCCAGTGAGTGCCTTGGTTAGAACATCTGCTAGTTGAGAATATGAGGAGATGTGATGAAGAGAAATAAGTCCTGGCTGCAGTGGACTCCTCACAAAATGGCAATCAACCTCTATATGTTGTCCTCTCATGTAAACTAGGTTTCTGGCAATGTGAAGGGCTGACTGACTGTCACAATATACCTCAATTGGTGTTGGTAAGGGAACTAATAATTCACTGAGCAACCTGCTGAGCCAAACCAATTCTCCTGCAACTTTCCTTAATGCTCTATATTCTGCTTCTGCTGAGGACAGGGAGATGGTTTCTTGTTTCTTGGACTTCCAACTAATGGGACTATTTCCCAGCAATACAATGTATCCACTTACTGACTTCCTACGGTCAGGGCAAGCAACCCAGTCAGAGTCACAGTAGCTTTGACGTTGTAGTTGTGATCTTCTGACATGAAAATCCCTAAAGTAGGATCATTTTTGAGGTACCTCAGAAGATGGAAAGCTGCTTTCAGGAGAGGTTCTCTGGGATCCTGCATGAACTGACTCAGATGCTGAACACTGAACACTGAAGGATATGTCCAGTCTTGTGTTAGTGAGAAAGTTCAATTTACCAATGAGTTTTCTGTAATAAGTGGGATCTGAAATGGGTGGCCCAATTTTAGCATGAAGCTTGCCATTTGGATCAAGTGGCGAAGTGCAGCTGCTGAGATATGAGATGTTGTAATCTTGTGGCATGTCCAGTAAAACCTTTCTCTGAGATATGATAAGTCCATCCTCCTTGTAAAGCACTTCCATCCCAAGAAAATAGTGTAATCTGCCCAAATCCTTGATTTTAAACTTTTTATGTAGAAACCTCCTAAACTCCTGAATTTCAGATGTCTGAGTCCCAGTCACAATAATGTCATCCACATACACAGCAACAAAGATAGTTGAGTCTGTAGTCTTCTTGTGGAAAAGTGAGTAATCATTCATAAAATGGGTGTATCCTTTGGAATGTAAAGCCTCAGTGAGCTTATCATACCGCTGTCTACTAGCCTGTTTCAGTCCATAAAGGGATTTGTTTAGCTTACAAGCCATCCCTGTACCATTTACTACCAGACCTGGTGGCACCTCCATGTACCCTTCTTCATGCAAGTCACCATGAAAAAATGCATTGTTGACATCAAGTTGAAAAATAGTCTAACCTTTCTTCACAGTTGCAGCTAATAGGGCCCTTACAGTTGTCATTTTGACAACACGTGAAAAAGTTTCTGTATAGTCAATGCCAGCCTGCTGAGTATATCCCTTAAGCACCAATCTTGCCTTGAACTTCTCAATACTTCCATCAGTTTTATGCTTCACCTTGTACACGCATTTACATCCTATAGCTCTTTTGTCAAGAGGTAAAGGTAGTAAGTCCCAGGTATGATTTGCATGGAGCGCCTCAAATTCTTGTGTCATGGCCAATTGCCATGCAAGATTTGTAGCTGCTTCTTCAAAAGAAGAAGGTTCACTATCACTGGTGATGTTTCTCACAAGTAACTGACTCTCAGGTGCTAAGACATTAGGTGAAATATGGTGATGTTTGGGGAATTGTTGTAAGTGAATGCAACAAAAAGACCCTAGTCATTGAGGTTGTTGGTATATTCTTGGGAATAACATAATCATGTAAATATGCAGGGAGTTTATATGTTTTGGATGGTCATTGTGATGATGGTACTGGCTCAGTTGTGTGTGAATTAATTTGAGGTAGTGGATCATGTGAATTACAAGGTATGGGAATGCAAGGTGTAATCCGTAAATCAGCATGCTGATCAGTTGATGATGTATCCGCTAGTATAGTACTCTCACCTGTCATATTGTTATTAACACTTGGTATTGTTTGATCCCTAGTTTTTGTGTCATTAATATCCATACTAGACAAGTGGTGAAACACAGATGGAAAAGAAGAAACATCAAGAACATGAGCAAAAGGGAAAACACTTTCCTTGAAAATGACATCTCTAGAAATGTGAATTTTCTTAGTGGCCAGATCAAGGACTTTGTACCCTTCGGAACCAAAAGGATACCCTATGAAGACATGAAATGAAGTTCTAGGTCGAAATTTGTCCCTTTGGGATTTTGGAAAGGTGGGATAACAAAGACACCCAAAGGTTCTCATGTGAGAGAAAAGTGGTTTGGTTCCTTACAACAGCTCATATGGACATTTTCCTTTGATATGAGATGTGCGAAGTCTGTTAATGATGTAGGTAGCACACAAAATGCATTCTCCCCTGTACTTTTGTGGCAATTTGGATTGAAAGAGGAGAACTCTAGCTGTTTCTAACAAGTACTTGTGCTTTCTCTCAACCACACCATTTTGTGGTGGTGTCTATGGACAAGTTCTTTCATGGATGATTCCTTTGGATTTTAGGTAGGTTGATGTTTCTGCATTTATAAACTCAAGTCCATTGTCAGTTCTGATGCATTTGACAGTGGTGTTAAATTGATCTGTAACCATGGTTACCAAAGTTTTGATGACCCCTAAAGCATTGCTCTTCCAGGCTAGAAATTGCGTCCATGTACACCTTTACAAGAGTGACAAAATATCTATAGTTGTCATGGTTATTTCTATGGTAGGGCCCCAGAGGTCAATATGTAGTAGTTGAAAGATTCTGGTAGTTGTGGTGTTTGTTTTGTGAGGGGATGGTAGTCTCTCTTGTTTTGCCATGGGACATATGTTACGTAAGGAAGGTTGTTTGGTAGAAAAGGTCTCAGGTATAGAATAGATATCCCTCATTTTCGCAAAGGGTACATGCCCAAGTATATTATGCCATAATACAATCACATCACATCCAGTAGACCTAGATGACATAGAAGGAGACACATAAGTAGAAAATTGCTCTTCGTTCTTCAAAGTAGAATCTTGTACATCAAGTTTATCTGAGCACTTATTCATGTCATGATTACTATTTACAGCAGAATGAGAGTGACATTGTGCTCTATGACTGCAGAAACTAGTAGAAACAAGCTTAAGAGTCAAAATTTGTAATAGAAGGAAAAGTATCTTTCAAAGAACCAACAACATACTGTGTAGTGGAACAACTATTGTTATTCAGGCATTTTTTTTTTGTGAACAAGGTAACATTTGTATTGATGCAGTACTTAGGTAGTACTGAAAACCCATATTTACAAGGAAATAATTACAAAATCTACCAAAAGTGAGTCAGACCTAAATGGTGCTTAAGATATCTAGGATTGCTTCACTGTCACTAGAATACAATTTGGTGCACCAAAAACAGAATAGCAAAATACAGTTAAGCTTAATATTTTGGACAAAATTTCTTCTATCTTCAAAGCATCTATCATTTTTTTCCTTCCAGATGGTCCACCATATACAACAACAACAACAACAACAACAAACCCAGTGTATTCCCACCTAGTGGGGTCTGGAGGGGGTAAGATGTACGCAGTCCATACCTCTACCTCTGAAGAAGTAGAAAGGCTGTTTCCGATAGACCCCCGGCTCAAGACACGAGATACCACACAACACATAGTAAAGCATAGCTATGTGTAGATGGTCCACCATATACATGATGGAATAATCCTTCATCTCTCTCTATTCCCTGCACCACTTCTTCCTGCCTCCTCCCAGCTAAAAAGAGTGTCTGGAATCTTGCTTGACATTGTCAATGCTATGCCTTTGAGATTGATGAAAATCTTCCATAGTTGGTCTGTTATGCTGTATGCAGAAACAGATGGTTAACTGTCTCCAGTTCCTTTTCGCAGAGGAAACATCTAGAGCACAAAGCAATATTTCTTTTGACCAGATTTTCATGTGTTAAAACTGCTTTTTTAGCAAGAAGCCAAGTGAAACAAGATACTTTGTACGGTATCTTGATTTTCCAGATGTGTTTCCAAGGTCAATAATTGAGTTGTGGCTCAATCTGATTCAAGATCTTGTAGCCATAACTAACCTTGTATATTCCACTCGTGTTTTCGTTCCACCATAGGCGGTCGTGTCCCCTGAAATTTTTTCAGCTGATTAAATAGTTCTAGAAGTCTAGGTATCTCCTAGTCATTTAAACATCTTCTGAACCTCAAGTTCCAACCATGTTGTGTCCACATCTCACCTACTGTTCTTTGTCGGTCTAGAGCCAAGACAAACAAATCTGGGAACAGGTCTATGAGGCACCTTGTTCCAATCCATTTGTCTTTCCAAAACTTGGTCCTATTTCCATTAAACACTCTAATGTGAGAATGATCTTTGAGAAAGGGCCAAAAACATCTTATGGACCTCCAGAGACTAATTCCATATAGAGTAGTGACCTCCTTAGAAACCCAATTGTCTTCCTCCCCATATTTGCTCTAAATGACTCTGCCCATAAAGTCTGAGGTTCATGTGAATATCTCCAAAGCAATTTAAGCTTCAAAGCTTTGCTTTGATGCTTCAAATTTCTGATGCCAAGTCCTCCTTGTCTCTTACTTCTGGTGATATCTTTCCATTTGACTAGGTGAGAAGCTCTTTGTTCTTTGTTCTTTTGCCAGAGGAAAGTTCTCCTGATTTTGTCCATCCTTTGAGTGATTCCAGATGGAATTGGGAAAAGGGAAAGCATGTAGGTAGGCAAAGCATCCAAGACAGCATTAATTAAAGTGAGCCTACCCCAGGGACAAGTATTGTGATTTCCACCTTAACAATTTCTTATCACACTTCTCCAAAATAGAATCTCAAATTCCTTTGGACTTTGATTTGGCTCCCAGAGGCATGCCTAAGTAGGTAAATTGCCCACTTCACCTCCTAGAATTGTAGCTAAAAGCGCTATATCAAGTACCTGATTTATGGGATAGATGTGGCTCGTCCTCCAATTGATGTGAAGACCTAAAATAGACAAAATTAGGATCATGCTTAAAAACTTTAATTGCTCCTTTTCTGCTCCACAAAATATTAGAGTATCATCGGCATACTAGAGGTGAGTGATTTTCATTCTTTGATTATTGTTCCTAGCCACTTCAAAACTTTGGACTCATCCATTAGTACTCACCACCTGTATCATGCTATTAAGCCCTTCCATGGCTAAAATGAACAGGAATGTATTCATCTGCCTTTTATAAAGGCCATTTGCTGAGAGTCTGCCAGGTTTCCACCACTTTTTTCAACATTTCTGTCAAGACTTCAGAGATTAGTTTGTAGAAACTCCCTACCAAACTAATTGGTCTAAAATCTTTCAGCTCCTTTGCCCCCTTCTTCTTTGGAATCAAAGCTATGTAAGTAGCATTAAAGCTTTTTGCAAACACTTCCTGTGAGTGGAAGTTGTGCAAAGCTTCCATGATGTCATGCTTCAAAATCTCCTAACACTTGATGTAGAGACCCATCGTGTAACCATCTGGTCCTGAAGCTTTATCTCCTGCACACATCTTGAGGCAGTTATATACTTCCTGCTCTTCAAAGTCACCCGGCAAAAACTCTTTTTCAGCTTTTGTAATGGTTGGACAGTTTCTGATATTCACGGTTGGTCTCCATTCTTCCTGCTCTGTGTATATATTACTGTAAAATTTAGCTATCTCTTCTTTTATTTTTGTTGGTTCCATTATATTTTCCCCTTGCACCACTAGTTTATCAATGTGATTGTACCTCTTGTGGGCATTTGCTACTTGATGAAAAAACTTAGTGTGTTTATCCCTTTCCTTGAGCCATAAGCTCTAGAAGTCTGAAAATTCAACCACTGCAGATGTCCTCGTGTTACAGTTCCTTTTTCAAAATGGAACTTGCAGACATTGATGTCTCCACAGATTGCCCAAGGTCCTTCTACCGGACCTCTCACGGCTCCCAACTCATCCCAAACTAATCTTCTTTCTTCCTTATCGTTTGGTGCATAGATACTCCACTGCAGATGTCCTCATGTTACAGTTCCTTTTTTCAGAATGGAACTTGCAGACATTGATGTCTCCACAGATTGCCCAAGGTCCTTCTACCAGACCTCTCACGGCTCCCAACTCATCCCAAACTAATCTTCTTTCTTCCTTATCGTTTGGTGCATAGATACTAGAAATATGACAAGAGAAATTGTTCAGAATTGAGCCAAATCTGCAAGTTAAGGAGTAAGCACCTATTTGTAACACTTCTCCCTTCCAAACTCGAGAATCCCACAACATGATAATTCCACCTCTAATACCACTAGCTTCTAGACAAGCAAACCTTGTCCATTTTCCTCCCCCAATATGTTTTATATGATCCTGACAGTCTCCCTCTAATTTAGTCTCCTGTAAACATACAATATCTGTCTTCCAGCCTAAAAGTTGGTTTTTGATCACTCTTTTCTTCCCTTGATTGTTTAATCCCCTTACATTCCATGTAATTAGTTTTAGCTTCATTGATCATTCTGAGTATTTCCCTTCCCCTTGACTCTGCCTCCACCACTTTTAAATTTCACATCAAATGTAATCAAATTTGTCAACTCAAGAGAACCATGCTCCTGGTTTTCTTGATTTCTGTAGCATGTTCCATTCTCATCGCTTGCCTACTTCCATTAATTTGCATAAGTAATTCAAGGGTCCCCTTCTCGTGGCCTTTGTAATCAATTCCAAACATCTTGCTGAGTTTTAGCAAGTTTTGTTTAACCCACACAGTAGTTTCCAGCTCCTTCTCCATTAGTGCATAATTTTGTTCTGTTTGCAGCGGTGTCACATCTTTCACTTCCCAGAATTCTCCGTTAATTGTTGAGTTGTTAGAGATTTGTTGTTGTTCCCGATTTGGAACCTCTCCCTGAGAATTTCCTTCCCCCTCGTCATAATTCTCGCCTTTCTTTTTCCCTTGGTATGATTTGCCTGCCGCGATCCGGTGTCGACAGTTGCAGTACTTCAGAAGAATTGATGGACTGTCGTGATGTCGACGTGTGTCATTGACTGCTCTAAGAGTAGCAGATCCCTTTTGTCACAATTGGGCTTTTCCACTATATTGTTATAAATTATTTAGGCTGGATCAAGCCCAATTTTCTAATTGCTGTCAAAATGGCCCAAAGGATGAGACATATCTACCAGAGCAAAACCCTTTTCTTTACATGACCCCACATGAGTTTTAAAATTTGAAATTGTTGGCCCCACGTATCCCTGCATTCTCCAGTCTACAGCTGTCAAACATCCCACAGAGTCTATAACATCATAGAGCTCTATGGACTGTTGGACAAAACTATTGTTTGTACCTCTGGATTCTCCGTCACCGATCGTCGGAAGGTCATTGGAAATTCTTTCAAAAGTCGATTTTCTCTCCACCAATATCGGAATAAGGAATTTCAAACCCTCTTTCACGAGCATAACTTCACTTGGGATATTCCGACCATCCCCCAATACTTCGATCTACGCCACTTCAGATGATTCATTAATTCAGTTTCTTCCCAGTTGCTTTCCAGCCACCACAAAGATCTCTGATTTGTTGGAAAATTTCTCGCGACCACAAGTGAAGAGAAAGCCCAATCGCTCTAATCCAAGTCGTTTTACACTTCTGTAATGCCGAAGTACACCCAATGGTAGGGTTCCACCATTCCAGCTAACCCTTGATTTCTTCCAGGTCCACACACCTTGGAGAGTTTGTTCAGCCATATTCCTGTTGGGGAATTCAAAAAGGAATGAGCTTCCCCATCTCATAGATATTTATCCCAAATATTTTCTTCCAAGTTGCAAATGGAGTAGGCAACTCATGGTTAAACTCGCTGAAACTTCCAATGACGCATCTTCCGAGTAAACCTTTGCAATAATCAAATGAAGCAGAGGTGGAGCCTACTTGTCTTTTGCTCTCAGGGATATTTGGTTGCCATTTACTATCTCCAACTACCTTAGCATAGGGATATTTAGTATCAACCATTCTGTGGGGAATTTTGTAGGCTTTTGGTTGGTTGTAATTAATGAAGTTACTTATCTTGAAAGCAATGTCTCTCCAACCAGTATTAAAGGCTTTTTGCAGAAAAATTACTGCTCTTTCTGCATCTTTAAGGGACAAAATGCTCATAATCTTCCGTGAGCATTAAACTTTCTCGTACCAAAATATTCTGCCAATTGATCCTTCATTCTCCATCTCCTCACAACATTCTTATTGTTGTTTAAAGATTCTTTCAAGACGAAACAAATCCACTCCATCACCTTTTTGCTGAGAGTTATTCTTCTCATCATGTTTCTGCTTTGTTCCACCCAGTCAAACCACACCTGCTCATCCGCTGACCATTTGGTAATATCGAAAGACTTGAAAACAGCATTGAAAAAAATCCTGTTATCCCATGTCTGTATAGAAATGGAAAGAGGGTTCTATCTGTTGTCCTCCTATAATGAAATAAAGGGTCTGATTCTGGTGGAAGAAGCCGGCAAATAGTGTTGTTGAAGTGGGATAAGTTGAAAAATCTAACTGATGGGTGTCACGCGCCGGCGCGTGACGTCGTTGACTGGGGAATTTATATGGCGCGTACTGGCGCGTGAGGGAGTTTTCGTAGGTGGGTTTTCTAGGATTAGGTCGGAAGTGGGTGGTAGTGGCCGTGGTGGGGAAGGATTGAGAGAAGAAGGACGTAAATGAGGGATTCCGGTGATCGGAAGGACCACCGGTAAGGTTTTGGGTTGAAAAAGGGTTTTTTTTTTAAAAAAAAAAAAAGGTTTCATTGGGGATTAGTTCAGAAAGTACAGTCCATCCCTAGCTTCACCAATCTCCAGAGGTCTTTTCATTGGAGGGGCCTGTAGAACACATGAATGTTCAGTGAATGAGACAATGTTGTTAGGCATGGAAGTGGTAAGTGTATTAATGGACACAAGATTATATTTGAAAGAAGGCACAAATAACACTTTGTGCAACACAATAGCTGGTGCAAGTACTACACTATCAATTTGATTTACTTTCACTTTATAACCATTTGGTAACGCAATTAAGAGGGGTAAAGGTAGGTAAGGATATTGGTCATAGAGCTTTTATTAAAGGTCATGTGATTTGATGCTCCTGAGTCTAATATCCAAGAATCAAACTTGTTTTTGAAACACCTGCAAGACAGTTTACCAAAGTCAATGGAAGAAGTACAAACTTTGGTACCTGCAAAGTTCACATTTCCTCCCACAGGATCTGTAGTCTTGTTGTTGCCATTCTCTCCATGAGCTCCTAACTGAAAGTGTTGTAGTAAGTTGACAATATGCTCATACTGCTCTCTAGATAGGTTGATGGTGTGTCCACCCTATGACTTGTTTTGCTCATCCCCTGGTATACACAATGTCTGATGCAGATCCATGTACATCAGCCATAAGGCCTTTTCCTTTATTGGGTGTTCCCTGCTTTTTACGGTAATGACATATCATACAAGGTTTATTCCCACCATAACCAGTGCTTTGACTGTAGTTTGTCCTGAAACTTCCATTTCCACTGATGTACTAGCGCCAGAAGAATAACTTGGCCTAGGGGCTCTTTCTTCCCTATAGCCACTCGTACCAGTGAGTAAAGCAGTGGGCTCCAAAGTCATCATTTTAGTAAATAAGCAATTATCTCCAAACTACCTTGAGACAATTCATTTATTTCTCTTTGCACCTGATAAAGCTTCGCGCCATTTGTTTGGCTGTATTAATCATCTAGCTTTTTCCACAACTCAAAAGAATCACTCACATATTCAACATTGTCTGCAATTTCCTTAGCTAGTGAATTTAGGATCCATGATGTGACCATATCGTCACATCTTTCCCACTGCCTATATCGTAATGTCCCTGGGTCTAGTTTCTTACACTCAACAATGGTGAACCCTAGCTTGTTCTTAACAGCCAAGGCTCTAACAACTCCCCTTCTCCGTGATCTATAACCTGTTCCATCAAAGGGAATAGGTACTAACATTACACCTGGATTGCCAGATGGATGCATGTATAGACGGGAGCTGATATCATCCCCGCAGTACCATTACCAGTGGTACCATTGACTTGCATAGTCGAAGATTCTTCACCCGAAATTGCCAATTCTAAAGAGTTTTGATTTTGATAAAACAACAAAGAGGACAATTGGCACTCGAAATCAGAGACAAAAAGTTCAACTCGGCAATTAATCGAACAAGAAAACAGAGCGATGAATCAAAAAGGAAAAAATATGAACCAAGCAATTGTTGGTATCAAATTACACTGAATTTCATCACCGATATAGCAAATTGAATGAAAAAATTACCGATATTGCAACCTTGGCTCTGATACCTTGTCCAAATCAGCTAGATATAGCTAAGGAGGAAGCTTCAGCATGAAGCTCAATCCATGGGAGCACAGATGTGAGAGAGGAAGAACAGAGAGAAACTGAATAACTGCTTGATTGATTATCAGTGTTTCTATACAAGGCTATTTCTAGAGAAGGAAAAGAAGAAAAACTCTTAACTAACTACCAGTTGTCAATGAGTTGTTCACCAGCTAACTAATCATAACAAGCAGCTAACAAACTCACAATAGCTAATACTAATTGTCTGTTAAATTAACTAGAACTAGAGCTGCTTCAGGTAATAATTAATCTTAATAGTTCTTACATGATAAACATCTTCAAGATTCTCAAACTTCATCCAGGTCCTTTAATGGAAGTCGGTCATCATGGTTGCTATCATATTTTTTCATGATATAACATTTGTGGTACAAGGGACGAGAAATCAAAACGAATTTTGCATGAAAATGTAGGAACATGATTTCACTTGGACTATTATCTGTGGTATATCCAAAACTCTCTGTAAAACAATGTGAACAGTCCAACCTCTCCTCCTTCTCTAAGGTATTTGAATTAATGCATTATTTTCCTCCCAAATTAATTAGGCTATAAAGACAAATTGGTGATATCTGACAATTTAGTTCCACAAGAAAATGATCTATTCAGGATCCCTCAAAATGAAATTGATCCATCTAGGATATGATTCTAGCATTTCAGCATCACAACCCATATCTAGCATAATTTTCATCCCCTTCATAAAGAAATCTTGTCTCTGTCCCTGAGTAGATTAAAAGGAGTCCAGAAATGTAACTCCAGCATATTTCGTTGTTCGAAGATGATGTCTTAAGCTCCTATTGTCTACCAGCTATGATAAGCATCATTAATGGCCTGCTGTACAATTTGATTTCCTGTGTTCTAATTGAAGAAAAAAGAAGAGTTTGAGATCTTTTTTCTGGTTTACTTTTAGCCAGACACAGCCCCTCTATGAACAAGTGTACTTTTAGGTTCGTTCAATGCACACAAGCAGGGGGATTGAGGTGAGTGTTCCACAAGTTTTTAGTTTCTTCGCACGAGAACATAGAAAAGGAAGGCCAAGTTGGATGAAAGAAACTAGCGAACTGATTGCCAAATAGATACAACTATGTGCTATTTTTGAATATCACTATAGAAAACTTGATTCTCTACTATAACTATCTCTCATCATTTCCTAATCATTACCTCTTATGTTCTGCCAACATGAAAATTACCAGCAAAAGAAAACCCCAAATACTTGAAGACTGGAGGTCAGTCTATTGGCTCCTCTGACTATTTCTTCGAATCAAAAGGTTGTAACAATTTCTGCTATAAGAAGTGCCTATGCCAGAGCACGGACTTCATACTGCTAACCAGAACCTACCAATTCCAAGAAGCAGTAGAAGGAAAAGGAAGATGGTCGACAAGGGATGTCATCTGGTTGCTTGATAATCTAGGAGAACTAAAAGAAGTAACATCAAAAGGAATTACCTGACCACTAGGTAGTTGCCCTTTATAGACACGACCAAACCCTCCTTCACCTATAAAAGATTCTGGCCTGAAGTTATTAGTAGCAGCTGCAAGTTCACGGAAAGTGAATGTATGTGCAGCAATCTGAACGTCAGGCGCATCCTTTAGCCCCAAAAATTCTCTTTTTGAACCATTGGTACTTCTTGTTTTGAGTCTGTCTGCTCCTGCAAATAAAAATAGTGGAGATCCATAACTATGACATACATGTGAAGAGAAAAGGGAACAAAGAAAGTGAGATGAGATGAAAAGTACGAATGGACACTAACCTGAAGACAACCTGGATATATTTGAGGGGGCCGTAAGATGGACTTCCTTGCGATCATCTCTATCTTTCTGTGGATTCAGCTTCACCTCCTCTTTTGAATCAAAACAGGAGAAGCAACCCATTTATTTAATTAACCTTCCAAGATCCAATCTTTTCCGAATCCTCCTCCCCAGATAAACCTCTAAATCAGTCAACAGATTTTTCGACCTCAACCTATGGGTTCAGTTTCAAAAAACTTACTTTATGATCTTATTATATCTGAATCTACCAACCTGATCAGTATGAACAACAGTGTTAATAAATGACGCTACCTTCATTTTTAATATTATATGACCCCATTCACTAATTTTTTTTTTTAATATTTATAATGCATGTTTCAAATATGTGGATAAAATTGTTCATAAATTTTTTTATTAAATTCTAAGAAAATAAAAAAGCAACTAATTATATGAAGATTGTATTTAGTTCGACATAAATAATTTATAACTTTATACAAATATAATTATCAAAAGTTTAATATCATACTATTCTCCTTTTCCTCTTCTTTATCTCCCAATATTATACTTGATTGAATAAATTTCTTTAAAAAGTTAGAGTTCCTGTCCTTTTTATTTATTTATTTTTAAAAAAATACTAATTTATTGTAAATCAATGCACTAATCTTTTATTAAAAAAGATGCAATATTTAATGCAAATTATAAGAAAGAGAAAAAAGAATTTGGCTTGCCTTGTAAAGGAATTAAAGGTCAAATCATGATCAAAGTTGACATATAATATTTTTCAACATATTTTATCTATGACAAAAAATTTAACGAAGTGATTTTAAGTATTTTGTACCAATTATTTTTTTTTCTTGAACCAGAGTATAGAGAGGAATATATTATATAAGACATGTTTAAACCATTAAATGTAAAAACGATCTAATAAATACTTCAATTGAGAAAGGAATTTTACCTTTAAAAATTCCCTAAATTTTACTCCCTTCTTCCTTTTTAATTGTTATAGTTTTTCTTTTAAGAGTCAATCGATGTAATTTGAATCAAGATTTTAAAATAATATAATTTTTCATCATATTGATATGAGAAAATTATAATTTATATTACTTTTCATATATTTTTAAAATATTTAAATTTTATTTTTAAAATATCAAATTAATCTTATCTAATTAATTTTAGAAATTACTCAAATTGACTTTCAAAAAATGAATCCTAAGAACTAAAAAGGAATGGTTAGAGTACCAAATGCACATGGAGAACAAGGTAACTTAAGCATTTTAAGCTTTCACACTTAGTTTAAACGAATACGTACCTTTATTTAAATCAATAAGGTGTTAATTTATTTTTCAAATTTACCTTATTAGATAAGTATTTTTAAATATATTTTAGAAAACATATCAAATTAATATTACTATTTAATTAGGAAAAGTTGGTAAATATATTTCTTACTTTTGAGAAGTAGGTAACCTTTTTTATATAACCAACAAATTATATTAAATTAATACTACTATTCTTTTCGTCTTAAAATAGTTGATATGTTTATAAAAAGATTGTTTTAAAATAATTGATATGTTTAAAGGATCTATAGATAATTTTTTTCAATTATATCCTTAGTAATTTATTTCCACAGTAATTGAACAAGATTCATGTAATCAATATTAAAAAGATAACAACGTTATATTAGTCAATTTGCATCCCTTATTAATTTTTTCTTAATAGTTATGCAAAATATATACATCTCAACTATTTTGAAATAAAAGGAGTACATGCCAATTATTCTGAGACGAAGAGAATGTTAATTAAGAATAATTTAGTTAAGATATATTTTAATTTCAAAAGGTAACTGACTTTGTACAAATTAAAAATATCATATTATGAATGACAATAAAGTGAAAAGAAAATTCCTTAAAAATTTGCACTATTTTCGAAGTATTAAAAATATAATATTAATTATTACTAATCATTTTTATTTTAATTACAAGAATAATCAAAAATTAAAAGCAGGGGAGGGGATTGCGAAAGGGCCACCTATAGTGCATAAATCAAACAAAAGTAGTATTATGTGTAAAGCATAAGTTGGCTTTCAAATAATGATAATGCATGGTAAATAATCAATTACAACAACTAACATATAAGCATAAGAGTGGCATAAGAGGTTGTGAGGACTACCAAAGTTATGGATTGCACCTTATAATATATAGTAATATATAATTTTAAAACATTAATTCAAAGTTAAAATTGTAATTTATAGCACTTTTTATGTAGATTTTTAAGAGTAAATTTGATCTAAAATATTAAGTTGGTCTAATTTAATTTTAGCCTCCAAAGTTAGGCAATTTGAATCGTGAAAAATAAAAAAAAATGCGCATAAATCAAAACAAGGGGCAAGAGTAATTACTCTTTCTGTTTATTCTTACTTGACACATTTTGACTTGGGACACCAATTAAAAAATAATACTTGACATGGTTATTTTACCTCATACCCCTATTAATTGGTATTAAGTCGTAAAAATCATTTGAGGAATAAGTAATTAATGTTAAGGGTTATTTGAGTATTGTGCTTTTTTATCTTGATATGTTAAAAAGTGACAATTAAAAATGAAATTCACTTTAAGAATAAGTTACAAAGTAAAAATGAAACAAGAAAAACAGTAAGATCCAATATATGTGGTAGTTGAAAAAGAAAAAGTGTCTCCAAAGTTACTTAATTTTTGCCAAAATGTACAATAGTAACAAATAACATAATGGTAACATCATATATATATATAGAGAGAGAGAGAAAGAGAAAGTAAGAATGTTTCACTAAGTTATCCCAATTAAATAGTACCAATTTAACACGATATTGTTATTATATATGACTTCACTATCTAAATAATGGTATATTTGGCATAAAAAAACTATTCCATTTGTTTCATATATTGACCTAACACACTTATTAAGAAAGTTATAATTAGAAGTGTATTTTACAAAACTATCTGTAATGACCCTATAGGTTATTTTCTGCATTTCCACATATTTTCACCGTTTAGAGCTTTTCTATAGCTGCCCCAAGTCATTTATGACTTGCTGGAGCTGATAATTCAGTGACCAACAAATACGTTTAGTTTTTAGAGCTAATTTTTTATACCTATTCTGACAGTTCCATCAGCTCCGAAATGTTGATTTTAGGCTATGGGGACCTTGACCTTTAGTTTGAGTTTCAAGGCTTTCGACTTATTTCAAGCTATTTGCCGAAAGTTGATAAAAATGATCCTTAGGTATGGGACCCACTTTTCATTGAAGCAATTTTGGATAAAAAATTTAATAGTGAGTTGAGTCCAAAATATCAAATTTGATAAGGTGGAATATTTCATTTGTGTTCACGAGATTTCAAATGAATCCCAAGGAATCGATGGGGAATTGGAATTTTTTGAAGTCTAAGTTGGTGCATTCGCTAAAGTGCTACTTTGGTCGCTTTAGAGGGGGCTTCTTAGAGGGTAGCCGATCACTTAAGAAACCATGGCTTGCCCATTCGGGTCGCTAAAGGGAGCCTAACCGCCAAACCGGAGGTCGCTTCAGCAGCAGCTTGCCCGCTTTAGCGGAAAGGCCAGTCCAATGGATACCGCTTTGGTGATAAATAGCCGCTTAAGCGGCACCTGGAGGCCATTTAATTTCTCCTTACTTGATTTTTTCTCCTTTATCCACAAGTCTCAAAGAGCCAAAAACCCTAGAGACTGTGGAAAGTGGGAGAGTAATTATTAGGAGATTTTGGGTTGTTTGTGAGCTCAGATTACTTGTTTTCTTATTGAAATCTTGGTAAGTTTCCATTTAATCCATGGTTTATTTCCCCAATTTAGACCTAAATCCCTAGATTCTTGTTGGGTTGATTTTAGCATTATTTGAGTTCAAAATCTATCCATTCTTGAGAGTAAATAATCCTTGAGCATAGGAGATGTGTTGATGGTTTCGAAAGTGTGATTCTGCAAGCAGACCCCATATGGAATTTTGACTTAATTTTGGACTCAAAGCATAAAAATGTAACATAGGTACCGTTGTTCTTGTATTTATGAGTAGATTGCTATTTGATAGTGTAGCATCGTGCAAAAACTTCTTGAAAGGGGAAATCATCAATTTAGCAGACTTCACCGGGCTTCCTTCGGCATCCTATTAGTCTAGGCTTACCTTTCTCTGAGATTGGGTTTGAATATAGTATGAATATGATATTATGCTAGTTTTAGGATGGAAACTAGGTCTTGGATATATATATTTAGTACGAGTTGGACCGTTTAGTCGATCAAGGAACCATAATTAGGCATAATTAGCTTAACTATTTGTTTTTTTGGTAGAATTGCTATCCTAGGAATAAAATGTGACTTATTTAATATCTAGTAGTGAAATTAAATACCTTAGCTTAGTTCAGGGTAAAATTTACCTTAGAACGCAATTCGGGGTTAGAAGTGGGCCCTTTGGCTCAGCTTAGGCAAAGATTTTTATTAGTTCCTTATAGACTAAAATAGGCCTTACGCTTTAATTATATTTTTTAGCCGATGAGGTTTAGATGCATGATACTTTATTCTAGATTGGTATTTGAGAGATGATATTGGTTCCTATTTGAATTCGATGATTTATGATATTGAGATTCAGTTCAAGTCTGGCAAATGATGATATAAGTTCTGTTTTAAATCCAACACATAATGATATAACTTTTGGTTCAAGTCCAACAAATAATGGTATAAGTTTCAGTTCAAGTCCGGCATTGAGAGGTTGTTTATGATGTTTATGGAACTGGTTCGAGTCTAGTGATTATGATATGAAAGGATACACGGTTATGATTTTAAGTTATGGATATTCAGACTAATTATTGTCACTACTTCACCTTGATTGCATCCACCGGGTTTATGAAGGCTCGTGTTGGGTTATTTACTTTATTTGCACCGTTTGGCTTATGGGTCCCAGTTAGGTAGTGATAGTTGTGTTTTTCTTTACTGTTGTTATTGTTGTTGTTGTCTACTTTCAACATTTGGAGCATTATTTCAGGTTTTCCCTTCTTCCCTTGGCTTTGCGAATTAAATGTTGATAACTCCCAAACTATCCCTTCTTACAAGGATAAAGCAGTTGTTGTCAAACATAGTAACCCAACTAGGTTGGGATCGATCCCACAGGGAATAGGTTGGAGATCTGTCTCAAACTTGTTGAAATCACTAGGCGGTGCAGAAAAGTAAAAAAGGGAGATTTGTAGTAACTAGATAAAAGTAATATACTTTGGTTGCCTTTGGTTGTAAATAATCTAAGACGAACACTAGGCTTATGTTCCCCCTGGCTTCTCAACTCAATAGACTTATCGTGCACTGTCGAGCTATTCTAATATCTTACATGCATAATCTGATAAGTTATGTACCACCAATGGCCTTTTGAACTCGTTGACGGGTCTCACCCTTTACCTTTTGAGTATCAGGATGTCTCCTTACTAACCCTAATCATGGATCCCAGTTAACCATTACCTTTTGAGTCTCTAGTTATTGGATGATAGTTAGCCATCTTACTTACATAATAGCTATTAGTGCGGATTAGATAATACCTATGAGCGTGGATCGACAGTTTAACTTTAAATTACTATAGTGATTTTTTTCTAGTCACTACTCCTCTTTTGGAGTAAGTAGCAATAATCTTGGTAGGATCTTAACGTTGGCCACCGCTAAAAAATCAATAAGAATGAAGAAAATCCAAAATATGCAATAATCTTTATCTAGATTGACTTGGCACTTCATTTACTTTATTAATCCGACAGGGTTCTCACAACCCTAGTTAAGGGAATTAGCCACTCAAAGTTATGAGATTAATCATGGAATCCACAGACAAAATTACAAAATCAATCTTACAATAATGAAAGAATAAATCCCAAAGTCTTAAATTGAATAACAAACCGAGAACAACAAGATGTTTGTGAACTTGGCCCCAAAGGGCCTCCTTTTGAATCAATCAATATGTGAATGTCTGAATGAATTAGCTAAGCAAAGCCTAAAGGGTATTTATAGATTACAAGAAACCCCAAAAATAAAATCCTAATTAAAATAGAAAAACTTAATTACCCATACATAATATGACTAAAAAATATCATACGAGTGTAATTGGGATACATGGAAACCCTACGAAATGATTTTGGAATGATCTAAAAAAAAGTCGAGGTCGATGGCCACATGTGATGTCCACATGCATCCTGGACTTGGGGCACATGTGCCACATGTGGCCTGAGGCTGGATGCATATAGCAACCACATGTGTACAGACAAAAATTCCTACAACTTTTGCTCTCGGAATTTTGGACTTCTGTCACTTACTTACCCACATGTTAAAAACACCCTGAGTTTTGGCCCTTGAAAATTTCCTCAATTTTGAACCTTCTGATCATCATACAACTCACACCATGACTCGTATCATGTGGGTATATGTCTAGGACCATAGTCGTATGTTAGTCACTGTGATATTGGCCAAGTTCTATCCAAGGTACGAGAAGACTCCATATAAGTCATATAATGATGTAACGAGAAGTAAAGAGTACAATCGTATGTTGTCCAGTGTCTAACCTTTGATGTTCTACCTAGGGTACGAATTTTGGCAACCAGTATATGGGGATGATACAAGTTTAGGTAAGTGAGTTGTATGTTGGACAAAATATGGTGTCCACCTTTCTGATCAATTGATGAGTTGAGGGTACCACTCATATAATGTGGATACGAGTTGAGGGGATTCAACTATACCCACTTGTGTTCTTTTGATAGCTTTTAAGCTGGGGGTATTTTGGAAATTTCCCACCCCAATCCCTTAAGACCCCACGTCTTATAGCCCTATTTGGTCATTTAATCTTCACTTAGAATATTAAAAACACACTCTAAAACCTCTCAAGAAGATTGGCTAGGGTTTCTTCAAAGTGGTCATCTAGAGGCTTAAGGATCAAAATCCCTCCGTGAATCTTCGTAACTTAGGCATGTTACTTCTTCCTCATTGTTAGTTCAACTAAAATCATGATTTAATGGATGTTTTTCATGGTATTATTGTGGTAATATTTGGGTTTTGAAATATATGTTGGGGGTTTTGGTTGTTCTTGGATGGATAATATTTTCCTATGTTTTTCTTATGCTTTTTCATGTTATAATTATGGTTTGAACATGTGGTTACATGGGAATGGTCAATTGATACTTGGTTTTAGTTTGGAAACTATATTCCCTCAACATGTTTGTTAAAATGCCAATGAGAATGATTCTGCCACATAGTTTGACTATTATTGAAAACTTTGCATTGCATAATATGGTAATAGAACCTAAATTGGTTTGGTTGATTTTTAATAGTTTGGAAAAGCCTTAGTGGCTATGGCTTTGGATAAAGATGGTTTTGAAAACCTTATGGGGTATAATGGAATCCCTTAAGTTAGTAATCTATGAAAACCTTGTGGGGTACACGGAAATCCCCCAAGTGATTTTAATAATGGAGTTTTAGGTACATAAAAATCCCCTAAGTATTGTCTAATGACATTGCTTACAAGCTATAGTCGGTACGATGATACCACATTGTAATGCCTTAATAATTGACTCCTAGAAGTGATGGTTTGGTTATGTGTTAAATTTTTAATTGGCCAATAATGAGGGTTGTGATAGCTAGTTGTGAAAGTGTGAGTCTTAAAAGTTAACACTGGAAACTCATGTTTGCCGATATGAGGATTGGTCTTGATGACCACGTACTTATGGGGTTCAAAGGAATCCCCCAAGTATATACTTGTACATAGGTACTATAGACAGTGAAGGGTACAAGGGGATCCCCGACCACCTATGGTATCTCCAGTTCATGCAGCTACATGTACTGGGGCTTGTTCAGGGGGTAATACTAGACCCATATAGCCTGTGGGTGGATTATGATGATAAAGCTACACAACTCGGGTTAAATTTTTAAGCACATGCTAAACCCAGTCTCCTTTTTTGTCATGGTACATATGTATGCACGTGGTTGCATATGGTTATTTAGTTTGGTTTTAAATAATGGCATTATTTTATCCTTATTCCTGAGTACATGCTAGTGTTCATCCGCTAACCATCTTCGAGCGCTGTATCCCCACGCGATGCAGGAACTGGCCATACTACTATTCCTCTTACTCAGTGACTTGGTGATTCGGGGACAACTTGAGTTAGACTGAAGTGGTGAGCTTCTATTCTTCAAAAGTCCTATTTCATGTTATGGTTTATATTATAGGTTTACTATTCCTTTGACTTTGGTTTTTATCTATGGTCATGTAACGCCCCGAATCTGGTACCTAAAATGCTACACGATGTTCATGACCTCGAAGGACCAGAAGCTAACCCATGATTAATATCTGTACCTGAACACTACATAATATACTGTAGAAATGCAGAAATAAAGGCTGAAAGGCCATAAGGTTCAAAACTGAGACATGATAGCTGATAAAACATAATACTTGAATGGGGTATGAAATACCCAAAACAACTGAAATAAACTATCTGAATATAATGTAGTCTGAAAAGCCTCTAACTGACTGAACTATCTGAATAAGGAGTTGATGGGACATATCCCCAACTAACTCGAACTAATAAATTAATTAATGAGATAATAAAGTAATGGTCATGTCCTCGAAGGATGAGGACTTACTGCTAACTCTGACTGCTGAGACTGGAATGCTACTGATGCTCTGGAGCTCCTGCTTCTGAACCTATGGTATAAAACACCATAGTTCAAATGCGTCAGTACGTTGGAATGTACCGATATACATGTGAGGTAGATTGAATGCAAAAGGGGTTCACATGCATGAACTATACTAACTGACTGCATAACATGAACGTGAGAATACATGCATGACTGCATAATAACTATAACTGAGTTCGGGATAACATGATTACTGAGTCTGAGTAATGATAATATGATATACTGATATCTGTATAACTAAAACAACTGATACTGAGCGACTGTATCTGACAGCCTAGGTTCTGATGGAACTAGCTGAGTTTCGTACTATTCTGAGTTGACTATATCTGATAGTCCTAAATACTGTAGAACTATCTGAGTTCTATTACTGAGACTGAATGATTGTATCTGATAGTCCTGATTCTATACTAAAACTGTGGGAAGTAGTTATCTAACCGACATGCCCCTAATACGCCATTATGGCTGAGTTGGGGTCCAATCTTTAACCCCAATTAGAAGGGTGTCAATACCGCTCCACTGGTAAGGATAATTTGTGAGTAACCCTCGTATAACAGGTAACTCTAGTGAGAATGGTAGGAATCCTCATATAACAGGTTAAGCTACCTCATCTGCCCTTATATAACAAGCTATGGTGTCTCAACCTACGTTGGCTAAGTAGTTCTGGAACGCAAGGATTGCTTCTAAGAATCACACCCTCATATAACAGGTGGGTTCCCATCCTTGGGTTTGCTTGGTGCTAATTTCTACTTCCATCTGAATAGACACTAAACATGATTAACTGAACTGACTGGATTGAGTTAACTGAGTTTCGTTGACTGACGAAAACTACTAAGATTACTGAGTTTTCCTGAGTCATGAGACTGACTAAATTCTATGGATCATGGATTGACTGAGAGTATCTTGAAACCATGACACTGGCTCTAGGCACACATCTAATTGTCGGGTACAAATACCCCAGGACTCGATAGCATGAAACTAACAAAGCATGACTTTCTTAAATACATGACCAACATCGACAATCCATAATATAATAAGATAGGGATTTCATGAAGTACAAGTGTAAAGCACCACAATGGCTACACATACATCCATAATTCATTGACTAAGACATTTCATCAAATACTTAACATGCATAAACTTGTACATGAATGGGGATTTCATATTATCATACTAGAATGACACTTTTCCTTTACATAGGCATTTAATCAAACACATGGGTAGCATGCTTTGGTTATACAATCATCAACACATCTAATAATCATGTATATATCGATCAGTTTGTAAATTGAAGGGGGTTTATCATGATTATTATGCAAATCGCCACATTCGAGGGTCAATCATTGGAATATGTAATTTAAAACGTGAATCAAAACCCCACAACATCATGAACATGAATTTCAATTCTATTTAAATCATGAAAATTCATAAATACATAAATCTTGGATTTTGAAAAGAGATTCTTAAGCTTCATGGGTGAAAGGGACCCATGAATCAACATATGACATACCTGGGTGGATGATTTCCTGAAGATTGATGGGGGAAAACTTGAATTCTTGACTTGGAATTAAACACCTAGGGTTTTCTTGTTCTTGGGGATTGATCTTTGAGAGAAACCCTAATTTGATGTTATAGATGAATAATAAACTTATGAGCCTTGGTATGATATAATTAGGGGTTAAAACGGGCGGAAAAAGACACAAATACCCTTTAAAAATGACTTAAAATTCATTAAATGGGACCTAGGATGGCTCGTGTGATGGTCCGTCGCTGGGTCGACGGTCCGTTATTTCGACCGTCGTACGTGGACCAAAAAAAAGACTCACTGCCTTATAGCGACGGCTTGGGCGACGGTCCGTTGCAAGTTCGATGGTCCGTCAACCTATCGTCGCACCTTATCTAGAAGGTTGACTCACTACCTTAGATGCAACGGTCCGTCAACCTGGCCATCGCACCTGAGCGATTTTGATAGCTTTGAGTAAATTGTCCATAACTTTTTACTTCGATATTGGATTTAGACGAAATTGGTATCGTTGGAAAGCTAATTCAATTTCCTACATGATAAAAGTAAAAATCTTTAAAATTCTATGTGTACAAAAATGGATTTATCTTTCAAAGTAAGTTTCTCACATACTTGGAATGATTTCAAGCTAGGTAGAAGTACAGGGTATTACAGGTCGGGGGTATGTACCGACTAGATATTCTTTGGAATTGTTTAGAGGCTTTGCATGGACAACTGTGGACTTGGGAAATTATGGTTTTTTTGGTTTGGTTTAGACGGTATAACTTGGTTGGGTTGGTCTTAGATTTAGACTTACCCCAAAATCATTAAATTCTAAATACTCTATCTTGTTATATGTTCGGAATTCATCCAACACGTGTTTTATATTAGTTGGTTAGATTGGGTATAGGGGGTGGTCTCTAGTCCTTGTGGGACTTGAGATGCCCAACACGAATAGGCCCTAGTTTGGATTATGTCAGATTCGTATCAAGCCAGGTTTTGGTGTCATAAGGTATCTACAAAGCTGTGTCAAATTGAGTCTCTTTTATGGGTGTGTAGTGCGCTACACTTATAAGTTAGAGGCTATGAGATAATTATTAATGTTTTACTTTCTTGTGGTTCTATTTTTGGGCTATAGAGTCTAAGGTCCTGAACACTCTCTTAAATCTTCTTTTCTTCACCTTTCAGATCATGCCCTTCCAACTATCTGAAGCTTATGGAAACTCACCGATCCCACTCAAGGACAACATGGACAGATCTCATCCAACTCATGAGGTACATACCCGATCAAGGATCGTAATTTTTGATTTCCCCCATGAAGTTTCACCGATATCTATTGACCCTACCCGAAAGGGTGACGCTCATACGTAGTCACCTTTAGGAGATATTACCAATGCCAAGTTTTGACGTCCTATTCATCTATTGACCTAGATAGAGGCATCTCTGTCACGCCAGTTCAATCCTATTGGTGTGAGATAAAATATGAAGACGTTGATAAATAGACAGAGCAAAAAGTCCCAATATTCAAACTAAGGGATATGCTTCAGGCTTGCATGATTGACTATGGTGGTAGTTCGGTTGAGTATTTGCCTCTTAAAGAGTTTGCCTATAATAATAGCTACCAACACCAATATTGGAATAGCTTCGTTTGAGGTGTTGTATGGTAGGAGGTGTAAATCTCCTATTGGGTGGTTTGTGGTTGGTGAGGCAAAGATTTTTGGCTTGGATTTAGTTCACCAAGCCATAAAGAAGGTGGAGGTGATTCGGGATAGACTTAAGGCTGCCCGAAGTCACCAAAAGTCTTATGGGAATATGAGTCAAAAAAAATTGGAGTTTGAGGTTGGGGATAGGGTGTTCTTGAAGGTATCTCCCATGAAGTTAGTGATGTGGTTTGGAAAGAAAGGGAAGCTTAGTCCCTAGTATTGTAACGCCCCGAAATCCCATCCCAAGACATCACGTGGTTCTTAAGGCTACAAGTAGCCCTAAGTTAACCCTTTGGGTCTGTTATTACTTCTAATACTTGCTTCAGGATAAATAAGCTAAATAATGATACTTTATTGTATCAACTATAATCCAAAATAATTGGAAATAATGTCTGAATAGCAAAAATACTAATAATTTGGAACACAATTTCAACTGACAGTCTTGTCTGACAAAGCCTCTATTACTCAAACTGGAGAGCCATTAGGACAGACCCCCAACTAACTCGCAATGATCTAAAAGTAAGACTTAAAACATTATGAAAGAAGAAAAAGCTACAATTATGGGTCCTCAAACCATGAGGACTCACCAACTGTGGAATGTAGACAAAGGCCCTCGGAAATCATAATCACTACTGAGACTGAGCACTTGAACCTACATTATGAGATAATGTAGCACATAGATGTATATGTGGATTAGTACTTTGAGGATGTACTGAGTATATGAGGGGTGTATGCATTTAAGTGAACAATGTTGTCAGTCTTAATGGAAATCATGCATGTAGCTATAGATGACTTATATAGCTTGGATAAAACTGAAGACTGAATATCATAAATTATATATAATAAGGCATAAATCATAAATCTCGTGAGTCATTATATTAGTTCTAAAACCCATATTCTCTATCTTATTCTCAAAACAGGTAAGCAAGAGAAATCTTAAAACATTAGTCCTCGAGACTTGAACTTTGATCTCATGGAGAATAAATGACTTCTTTAAAACTTCGAGCTTCTAAAACTTTGGGACTTAGGAACTTTTATCTTAATTAGAGTAGGGGACTACTTTGGTAGTTTCTTTTAACCAACATAAACCATGTGAGCCACATGGAGTCCAACGTCTTGCCTACGTTGGGGAGAGCTACTCTATCCTTGCTATTAGAGTAGAACCTTAACTTTAGTGATCACTTATCTTAACCCACTTGGGGTAAATCATAAACCTACGGGGGAACGTTGTTCTGGAGGTATGAAAACCCGGTGCTTTTACTATACCATGCACTCGTGGATCTTTTAACATAGCCCGTGCATTATGTGATTTGGGTGCTAACATCAACCTCATTCCATTTGTAGTGTTTAAACAGTTAGGGTTGGGAGCTCCTAAACCAACCACTATGAGATTAGTGATGGCAAATAAGGCCGTGAAAAAGCCAGTTGGTATTTTATGTGATGTATTGGTAAAGGTGGCTTCTTTCATTTTTCCTATGGATTTTGTGGTATTGGACTGCTGACAGTGCACACACAAGTGTACGTGGTCTACCAAGTAGTAAAGTGGCTTTCCAGAAAGCTGAATATCGATCTCACAAAGACTTGTGTTAAACAACTATCCAATTCTAGTTTAACAAATTGAGACGAGTAAGAAATAAAGTTATAGAGTTGTAAACTAAAATAAACTAAAATAATGCAGATAAGTAAATAACTTTGGATAATCAAAGGATAGAGACACGGGTTAATGACCTTCTAACAATCATACTATGCCATTGAACTTCATTCGTTAAATTGCTTATCTTGGTTGTTGATTCATAGGATTAATCACATGATCATGGTCTCTCGACCTCTAACTATTTATCTAACTTGGACATTATAACTACATTATTGAACGAGGATTAATAATCCAATTCAGTGATTTAAAGCTATCATCCTACGTGTGAATCCAGTGAGGCTTCTAGGTACATCCCTATCCTAGACGCTAATTCGAAATCCTTATTTTATAAAATACTACAAACCTTACTTTGCTTATCTCCATATTTTATCTTCCTATTCTCTCTACTGAGATCATAAGGTTGAAAATGAATATATTCTAAGGGTAGCTAATCCTTGAAATAGTTAAAACAAGGATAAACAAGCAACCATAATGCTAAGCAACACAAACAAAATTAATTAAAAACGAAAGTATTCATGATTTTGGCCTTAACCATGGAAAGAGAGTTTAGCCTTTAATGGAAATATTCATCATCCAATTTCTTGGATGATGATACAAACCATAAAAAAACTAAATTAAAGAATGATAAAACCTAAAAAGAAGTTGTGGTAGTCTCCAATGTTGTCCAAGCCGATCTAGGGTGTTCCAAGATGTCCCAAGACATTTAAAACGTGTTTGGGGATGTTATATTTATAGTAGTCAAGTTATAAACTGACTTGGATTAGGTTTCCATGTTGTTCTCGTTCAGAAAGGCGATATTTTCTTAATTTTGGTGGGCACCACATCGCGGTATTGTGCCAAATGCCATAACTGGGCACAATTTTCCCGATTTTGGTGCTCATTGCGAAGTAGTGTAATCGCGTTGAGCTACTGTTTTTGGACAAATGCCAATTGACTCAACACCGTGATGTGGTAAGTTAAAATTTTGGCCACTTCTTAATCCAATGGTATACAGCACGTGCCTATTGTCCAATCACACAGCCCACATGTGCCCAAAATATTTCAGGGGTCCAAATTGCATCAATTTGTGTATTGTGCTTCCGTTGAGCCATTCCGAGCCTTTTTGAGTTGTTTCCACTTGATTTGAAGCTTGTGTATCCTTAATATATCATAATAATATATTAGAAAATCATCATATATCATTAAACACAAAAATTTAGAGCTCAAAACAACACAACATCCAAAACGATGAATCAAAAACACGAGCTAAGCATAGGCTAATTCCACTTCGATCTTTAACTCATTGTTTTGTACCTAGGCTTGATCCAATTGACCCTTGAACATTATAAAAAAGTTTTTCCACATATAAATACGCAATAACAACCTTAGGAACTCATTACACACGTTAGAATCCAACACGATAGACTAGACAAATACCTAGCTCAAGCTAGTAACACTAGTTTTCTCGGTTGAACTCTAAATGCTCAAATTGGACCCAAACTTGTGTAAAAGCACCATTAAACATTGTAAACACATACTTGGATACATACATGCTCATTTATATCATTATAAACACATTAAGCACAATAATCATCCTCAAAATAAGGCTAAAAAGCTAGAATAGCAACGCTAAAATGCATAAATACACCCAACATCACCACCCAACACTTAAAGCCTTGTACATCCACGAACAACTTCTCACGATAAAAAACATGAAACTTCTACTAGAAGCAAGACACTCAAGCTAGTACTACGATGACTACAAGGACTGTAAGTTTTTACACTAAGCATGTTATATACACAATTGATAGCTTAAGAACACTACTTCAAAATATCCTAGACTCAAGAATTGACTCTACCAGTGGCAAACTCACACATATTTATCAATCAAAGACATCACACGAATCACTCATATTTATCAAAATGTGTGACCTCACAATCAAGAGAGTTACCCAAAATTACTCACAATAATGCAATGCATAACACAATGGGTACAAGAATAAAGTCACTCACTCTCACAAGGAATTCATAAGTAACATGTAATGAAACATTGGCTTGCCCTTAGCGTAGTGCTCCACTAATATCGAAATAATGAGCTTAGGATCAAATAGGTCTTTTTTGGGTTGTAATGTAAGCTAAGGGACGGGTAGGAACTATTTTAGAATAGTGACTAACCTATCTAAGAGCTTTAATACACTACATTATACATAGAGAACCAATCTCCAACAACCAATTTACACTATTTTTATCTACCCACATTATTTGTTTTGCCCCATCTGTTTTAAGCATTTTAACAAACACATGGTGAAAGTATTGTTTATTACCACATGAATCAATTTTTTTCATCTTTATCAATCATGTGAAAATTCCCAACACCATTTACATCACTCTCATCAACCACACCTCAAATATAAACACCAATTTCTATTACCTTGGGGCATTAATTTCGCCTTTCTCTTCTTATTTTTTAAACTCCTTACTAAATTAATTTTACACTAAAGCACTTAGGAGCTTTTATCAAATTAAAGTCCATCAATGAAAGGGATAAGGCTACACATGATGCTACCAAATAAAAAGCTAAAGGCTCAATGGGGATCGCTAGGATTATGCACAAAGGTAGGCCAAATAAAAGATCTAAAACAAGGCTATCAGAGAAATGCCTAAATCATCTCCTAAACTCACACTCTTTATTTTTCTTTGCACACATACAGGGCAAGTTTTAGATATTTCATGCAACAAGGAATATACAAATACCTTACATCACATGTGGTACATACTCAACTCATATAGGATCATCATAGTCTGTCAACCAAACAATTGCATGAATCTGAATTTAAGCCACAAGTACAAGAGTCACAAACATGAGCCTAAGAGTCTCAAAAGTAGTCATTCGCACAATTCAACATGCTTTCACAATCACACACTTGCACCATGTAATAAAAAATAACACCAATAAGATATCTTACACACAAAAAAAATTTAAATTGATCCTAAAAATTAGGAATTTCCCCACCCCACACTTAAAAATCTACTCTACCCCCAAAGTGACTTTAAAATTAAGAGATAGAAATAATCCCTAAGGCCTCTAGGCCCAATTAGTAGTATCTTTTAAATATCAAAAGGGTCCGGGGACCCCATACTTGGTCTTTGCCATGCTTCTTAGCTTAGGTTTTTTGGTACTCAAACTTCCCATCAACCTGCGACTCAATAAAAAAAAACTAAAAACCAAAAAGAAAACATACCTTAGCTTGGGTTGCCTCCCAAGAAGCACTTAATTTAGTGTTGCGGCACGACCCAATCATTCTTTTTCCTCCATCTTAAGGATATTAATATCACCCCCAACTTTGCATCCATCTTTTTGCCCCGTTCATATGGGGGTGGTACAAATATTAAGGAACTGAGAAATAGATTTTGCATGGTAAACCACTCGACCCTAAAGTGAGGTGTGTTTTTAACTTGCTTTTCTTGTGCAAAATTAAGAATATAGGATTCTTGTTTCTCATCTTCACAATCTCCTACTATTTCAGCTGATTCCACAAACAAGACATCATCTAAACATAATGTAGAAAAGTGCTTTGAATGAGGGCCAATAAATCCTACTTCAAAATTTACACATTTAATAACACACTCACTCATATTCACCTTCTCAATTTCAGTCTCAAAAGAAAGATGATAGTTGAATGGCTGCGATTCTTGTGTTTGCTCCACAAATTAGCTTGTATCCTTCTTATATTTTTATTTTCTTAGCATCTATAGATATGATGGTGGCGATATCTCCTTAACCTGTTCAACAGCTATATTTTTTAAGTACTCAGACTTCCTCAAATTTTTAGTAACTTCGTTACCATATGTTGCGAAGTCAACTCTGCATCTACCTCTTTAGTTGTCTTTGGAGGTTCTTCATTGAGCTCTGTACCATTCCTCAAAGTGAATGCATTTACTTGTTCGTTGTCGCTTGGCAAATCACCTTTAGGTCTGTTATTATGTACCTACTACACTTGCCTTATCTGCATCTCTAAGTACTTTATGACAATCTGGTGACTCTCTAGAATGGTCCTATTACTCTTTATATCTGCTAACAATTGTCCTTGATTAGTTAGAAGTTGTTTCAACATCTTTTCCAAATTGCTCATTTGAATTGGAGCCTGGTTATTCTGAACCTACTGCTGCTGATTGTAGGTGTTCACAAAGTATTGCCTTTGATCATAGCCCACAAACATTACTGAATCAGGGTTGAAAACACACATATCTATAGAATGACCACTATTACCACAAACCATACACCAATAATAATCGTCATCACTCACAAACCATCTATCCCAGGCTGACATCTCAAGAAGTGTGAGAAATAAAAAAGAATAAAGAAACTAAAAGGAAAAATTACTAAAATATTTATAACTCAATATATCTAAACTAAAAATAAGATATTTGCCAATTTACAAGTCTCTGGGAATGGCACCAAAAACTTGATAATGCCCAAGCGCACATGCAAGTGTACGTGGTCTACCAAATAGTAAAGTGGCCTTTCAGAAAGCCAAATACCGATATCATAAAGGTTTGTGTTAAACAACTATCCAATTCTAGTTTAACAAATTGAGAAGAGTAACAAATAAAGTTTTAGAGTTGTAAACTAAAAATAAGCTAAACTAATGTGGATAAGTAAATGACTTTGGACAACCAAAGGATAGAGACCCAGGGTTAAAACACTTTGAACAATCATACTACACCATTGAAATTCATTCATTAAATTGCTTATCTTAGTTGTTGATTCGTAGGGTTAATCACACAATCATGGTCTCTCTGCCTCTTAACCATTTTCCTAACTTAGACATTACAACTATATCATTGAGTGGAGATGTAATAATCCAATTAAGTGATTTAAATCTATCATCCTACGTGTGAATCAAGTAAGGCTTGTAGGTACATTCCTGTCCTAGATGCTAATTCAAAATCCTTATTTTATAAAAGACTACGAATCTTACTTTGCTTATCCCCATATTCTATCTTTCTATTCCCTATCCCAAGATTATAAGGTTGACAATGGATATATTCTAAGGGCAGATAGTCCTTAAAACAGTTAAAACAAGGATAAATAAGCAACCATAATGATAAGAAACTCAAACAAAATTAATTCAAAATAAAAGTATTCATGAACTTGGCCTTAACCCCTGAATGGGAGTTTAGCCTTTATTAGAAATATTCATCGTCCAATTTTTTGGATTGATGATACAAACCATAAAGAAACTACATTAAATAAATATAAAACCTAATAAGAAGTTGTGGTAGTCTTCAATGTTTTTCAAGTCGATCTAGGGTGTTCCCAGATGTCTCAAGATGTTTAAAACGTGTTTTAGGACATTACATTTATAGTAGACAAGTTATAAACTACTTGGATTAGGTTTCCATATTTTTTTTGTTCATCAAGGAAATATTTTCCTGATTTTAGTGGGAACCTCATCGTAGTATAGTGCCAAATGCCATAACTGGGCCCAATTTTCTCGATTTTGGTGCTCATCGTGAAGTAGTGTAATCACATTTAGCTATTGTTTTTGGACAAATGCTAACTGACTCGACACCGCGATGTACTATGCTAACATTTTAGGCAAATTTTGATTCCAATGGTGTGTATCACGTGCCCATTTGACAATTACACATCCCACATGCACCCAAAATATTTTAGGGGCCAAAATTGCATAAATTTGTGTATTGTGCTTTCGTTGAGCCATTTCGAGCCTTTTAGAGTTGTTTCCACTTGATTTGAAGCTTTTGTATCCTTAATATATCATCATAATCCATTACCCAAGTATCCTATATCATTAAAAATAATAATTTAGAGCTCAAAACAACACAACATCTAAAACGGTGAATTAAAAACATGAGCTAAGCATAGGCTAATTCCACTTTGATCTTTAACTCATTATTTTGACCCTTGTCTTGATCCGATTGAACCTTGCAAATTATAACAAAGTTTTTTCACATATAAATACACAATAACAACTTTAGGAACTCATTACACACATTAGAATCCAACACAATAAATTAGACAAACACCTAGCTCAAGCTAGTACCACTAGTTTTCTAGGTTGAACTCTAAATGCTTAAATTGGACACAAACTCACATGAGAGCACCATTAAAAATGTAAAAAAATACTTGGACACATAAATGCTTATTTATTTCATAATCAACACATTAAGCACAAGAATTATCCTCAAAATAAGGCTAAAAAAGCTAGAATAGTAGCGCTAGAATGCATAAATACACCCAACATCAACTGCGAAGTGGACTTCCAAGTTCTAATTATTTTAGGAAGACCGTTGTTGGATATAGGAAGGATGTTGATTAATTCTGAGCTAGGACATCTGATGTTGAGAATCAATAATGAACAAGTGGTATTTAATGTATGTAAATCTATAAGGCAGGCTGATGAGTTAAGAGTGATATCCATGATTGATGTGTATGATGATGAACATAATTCATTCTATGATGTTGATTCAGTTACTCATTGGGAAGATGGTTCTGATGTTGTTGTTCCTATTGAAAAAAAGGTTGGGTATTGAAGCTCTGGCAGTCGTGGTCATAAAGTTAGATAATGATGGCATTGATGATTATGATAAGATGGTATGTGTACTTTATGGTAGTGGTTTGTATACTTATGCACCAAAGAATCTTGATTTGGATTTGAAGAATAGAACTACTCTACTTGCTCGTGCATCCATTAAAAAACCACCAGTCTTAGAGTTGAAGGCCTTTCTATCTTACTTGCAATATGTATATTTGGGGGCCAACAATACTTTATCGGTGATTATTGTAGCCGATCTGATTGACATAAAAGTGAAAGCATTGTTATCAGTAATATAGAGATTCAAGTGGGCCATTGGTTGGTCCATTGCAGATATTGTGGGAATACCGCCTGGTTTGAGGTACTTATAAAATTCCACTTAAACCAGAATATATTCCAAGTATAGAACATCAATGCTTACTCAATCCTCCTGAGTAAGAGGTGGTAAAGAAAGAAATAATCAAGTGGTTGGATGCTGGTGTAGTATATCTCATTATTAATAGCAAGTGGGTTAGCCCAGTACAATGTGTTCCAAATAAAGGCGGTATTATTGTTATGCCTAATGAGAAGAATCAACTAGGGCCGATGAGGCCAGTCACTGATAGAGAGTATGTATGTATTATAGAAAATTGAATGCATGGACTCAAAAAAACCATTTTTCCATGCCTTTTAAGGACCAGATATTAGACAGACTTACAGGCAGAGAATGGTACTATTTTCTTGATGGGTAATCAGGCTACAATCAAATCACTATTGCGCCCGAAAACCAAGAGAAGACTACCTTTATATGTCCTTATGGGACTTTTGCATTTAGATGGATGCCATATGGGTTATGCAATGCTCCGGCCATATTTTAGAGATGTATGATCTTAATCTTTTCTGACATGGTAGAAGACACCATCAAAATATTTATGGATGATTTTTCGATTGTTGGTGATTTTTTTGATGAACTTTCTAGTACACTTGGAAAATGCTCTTAGAAGGTGTGAAAAATGGAACTTGGTACTAATTAGGAAAAATGTCATTTTATGGTCAAAGAAGGTATTGTGCTTGGGCATAATATTTCAAAAAGGGGCATAAAGGTTGATAGAACTAAAATAGAGGTGATTGAGAAATTACCTCCACCAATATTTGTGAAGGGAATTGAAATATTTTAGGGCATACAGGCTGTTATAATTATTTTATCAAGGATTTCTCAAAGATTTCTAATCCTCTTTGCAAACTTCTTGAGAAGAAGGTAAAATTTGTTTTTTGATGATGCATGTATGAAGGATTTTGAGAGCTTGAAAGTGAAGTTGGTTTTGGCTCCAATCATTGTATCTCCTGATTGGTCATTGATTTTTAAGGTTATGTGTGACATAAGTGGAGTGACCTTAGGTGCTGTCCTAGGCCAAAGAAAAGAAAAGATTCTTCATCCCATCTACTATGACAGCAAGGCATTGAACCCTACCTAAAAGAATTACACAGTGGCTGAATAAGAGTTATTGTTAGTGGTGTTTGCCTTTGAGAGGTTTTGGTCTTACTTGATTGGGATGAAGGTAATTGTATACACATCTCATCCAACATTGAGATACTTGATGACAAAAAAAGATGCAAAACCTAGACAGATTAGGTGGGCACTATTACTGTAAGAATTTTGTTTTGAAGTCAAGGATAGAAAAAGCATAGAAAACCAAGTTTCTGATCACTTGTACATACTTGAGGGGGAAGCTCTGCAGAAAGTGAAAGATGGGATTGAAATTGATGATAGTTTTCCAGATGAGCAGTTATTGGCAGCTTCCTAAGATCTAATTCCATGGTTTGTGGACTATGCAAATTATCTAGCTTGTGATCTAGTACCAAATATTTCCTTTTAGCAAAGAAATAATTTTTTACATGAAGTAAGGAAATTTTTCTGAGATGAGCTGTATCTATTCAGAATATGTGCAGATGGGATTATTCATAGATGTATACCTGAGGTAGAGATTATGAGCATACTTAAGTCTTTTTATTCTTCGCCAGTTGGGGGTCATCATGGAGGAACCCACACAACCCATAAAATCTTGCAATGTGGGTATTATTAGCCAACAATCTACAAAGATGAACATGATTTTTCTTTTTCTTGTGATCAATTTCAATGCCAAGGTAATATCTCTAGACTCCATGAACTTCCTATGACTCTTATATTAGAATTGGAATTGTTTGATGTATGGGGTATATATTTCATGGTTCCTTTTGTGAGTTTGTTTGGCATGAAGTATATACTTGTGGCTATGGGTTATGTATCCAAATTGGTGGAAGCAGTTGTGCTCTCCAACAATAAAGCACGTAGTGTCACTGCATTCCTAAAATGGCACATCTTTTCTTAGGTTGGCACCCCATGTGCTATCACTAGTGATGGAGGGTCACATTTTTGTAATCATCTATTCAAAATTCTGCTTGAGAAATATGGAGTGAAACCCAAGGTGGCAACACCTTATCATCCCCAGACTAGTGGACAAGTTAAAGTGTCCAGCTAAGAAATCAAGTCCATCTTGGCAGAGACAATGAATGCTAATAGGACTGATTGGTCAAGAAAATTAGATGATACATTGTGGGCTTACCAAAAAACATTCAAGACTCTATTTGGTGCTTCACGTTATCATCTAGTGTATGACAAGTCTTATCACTATCCTGTTCAGCTTGAACATAAAGCACTATGGGCCTTGAAGAAGCTAAATTTTGAGTAGCAAGATGCAACAAAGTCAAGATTGAATAAGATGAATGAGTTGGATGAATTTTGAAAGTTCTGCACTTTACAAGGAAAATATGAAGTTGCATCATGACCACAAAATTGAGAAAAAAATCTTTAAAAGAGGTGACTAGGTATTACTCTACAACTCAAGGCTTCACTTGTTTTCAGGTAAGTTGAAGTCTAGATGGTATGGTCCCTTTACTGTGTTAAGAGTGTTCCATATAGTACTTTGGAATAGAAGCGGGATAGAGAATCCCCGTTCAAGGTGAATGGAAAGCGTAAAGCAGTACATCGGTAACAATAAGGATATTAGTGTACTTGTTGAGATGGACCTTAGTGAATTTTGAGTGACTAAGGAAATTATGTCGTGCCGCAACATTAAATCAAGCACTGCATAGGAGGCAACCCATGAGGCTAGTTAGTGAAATATGAGTATCCAACTTAGCCACGTCGTGTCGCGACATTAAATTAAGCACTGTGTAGGAGACAACCCATGGTTTGTACTTATTTATTATAGGGTTGTATGTTTGTTTAGTGTGCAGGACTAAAGATTGCAGAAAAGATCCAGAAAAGTTCAAGAAGTTAGGTCATACGAACTCTTTACGAGTCGTATCTTAATGGTACGAATCATGAGTAAGAGTTGTAAGGACTTAGAAGACTAAGCAGATTCAGGTAAAAATTTTTGGAGTCTTTACCACTCTCAGAACGAGTCATACCTATAAGGTATGAATCGTCAAATATAGTCGTATCCACTCCAGAACCCAGGCAAGGTTCCAGGTCTTTATGAGTGGAGAAAAAGACCAGTAAGCCTGGGTACAAGTTGTACACATCACCGTACCAAAGATTATCAGGTCGGGGTCACAGGTCAACCCATCCCAACTTAATTGATTTAAAAACAAATAGAGTTCCTGATATGGGCACTTGAGATCCTAATCACTCCTACATCATAACATCTCCATTGTTGCACGAATTGAAAGCTCCTAAAGCTCGATTTTACCTCAATAGCACTTACCAACTTGCTCGAATCTTTCACATTGCTCGAGTTAGACACGAATTTGGAGAAGAAAAATATAATTCAAGAAAATATAGTATCTCTCAAAATCAAGTAAGATTTCAAACTTAAATTCATTATATCTCGAGTTAAAATTGTAAATGTGAGATATTCTAGACTTTCTTGAAGTTGAATTTATTTGTGGATTCAAATTTAGTACCCTAGTTCATTGGTTTTGAACTGAAAATTGAAATTTGGGGTAAACTTGATTTTGGGTGTTGATATTGTATGTTGTTTGACTAAAATTGGGTGATATTACTGTATAAAGTAGAGGGTAGTTTAGGAAATTTGAATTAGAGTCAACTCTAAAGTTGAACTTCTATGTTGCAGTGGTACGAGACCTCTTACGACTCATACCCACAAGCAATTCGTCATAGCAAGACTTGTAATCACTGATAATATAGAAGTCTAACTGAGTATAGATTCTGATATGGGTACGACTTGCTTATACGAGTTGTATCTAACCCATACGACTCGTACACACAAGTCATAAGGACTTGGAAAGAGGTCATATTTTAGAGTTTTGTTTTTGGACTGCTTACGAGTGTTGGTAATGAGTCATACTTTGTTTTACGACTGGTGAGGAGGACTCGTAAGAAGACTAGTGAACATCTATGTACAAACTGTGTATCACACGACTTGGTCATATGAGTCTTACTCAATCAATATCCTCTTACCACCCACCCGTACCATGAACTGACATTGCACACTGAAATTTATTTTCTTATTTTTATTTTATTTTCTTTATTAAATTTCTAATAAGTGTTTGTACCAGGTACCATGCCCACCAAAGGTGAATTATCTTCCAAGCAAGTGGCTAAAAAGGGAAACAAAAATGCACTATCTTCAGGCTCTGAATCCACTAAGTCATCCAGCGGTAACAGTGATATGGTTGAGTTCCCAATAAAAGGATAGGATGAACCAAGTGGCAAAATACCCTCGAGGAAAGAAAGTAGCAACCCTAAAGGACACACCTCCATGGGGACCAAGAAGAAAGAACTTGAGTACTACCCCTCCACACTTACCTTTAGCTTCAGAGACAGAAGATGTTGAATCCAGCTTTAAAGAAGTAGGTTCAAATAATGCTAATGTTGTGAAAGATGTTGATGTGCCTCTGAATGATATGTATCACCCTTTACTATCCCTTACATCTGCTCTAGTTCCCACCGTTGAACGGTGGGGGTACACCGGTATGTAGACTACCTATAATGATGGCATGAGCAGACTCTAGAATAGATAGATCAAAAGGAACCTTTACCTAGAGAGACGATTGATTTCTACTGGGATGGCTAACTTGCCTAGGTTTGAGGAACAATTCAGGTAGTATGGCTTTGAATGGATGATCAAAGCACCAGGCCGGTGTAGTCCCATACTAGTAAGGAGTTTCATACAGCGTACAAGGGAGAGCTACAAAGATAGTATTCACAGGGCCAGTTGTGGAGAGATGGTGACCCTATTACCTCATTGGTTATTATAGGAATGCGGGTTAACATCTCCCTATAAACTATTTCCAGATTCTTATACGGAACGAATTATCAGCCTCTGGTAAAACTAGTAAAATGGATTACCATCTGGAGAAAATGTGAAAGATTACTCAAAAATAGATGGGGTTGAATGAGAAGATAGGTTAATTCAAGTGGATTATTGGGAATATAGTGTCAAACGATGAGAATGTAGTGTGGGTAGTTGGTGGCTCGGGTGTTACATCATAAAGGATAGAAAAGAACATACTCAACTTTGAGGCCAAGGCTTTGTGGACACTGGCCCGACACAGGTTATGTCCCACTACTAGGGATAACATGTTGAGTCTAGTCTGAGCAACTTTGATAGCTGGATTATAGCCGGCTATGAGTTTGATGTACAAGAGTTTTTAGCTTTAGATATGAGTGATCAAGCTATAGGTGGTGAGAAGTCATTACTGGTGTACCCATGCATATTTATGTAGATATGTTTGGTTATGGAGGTGCAGGAACTCTTAGGTATTAATGAGATGATAGAGGCCACGAATATCAGGCAAGGGATGAATCAAATATGCTTGTGTAGATGTATAGATAGAGTGGTCGGACTGACACTACTGATGCTACTGAGGTAGGTGGACAAACTGAGACCGTACAAACTTAGATACAGCGGTTAATCTAGTACCCCACCTCTTATGTAGTTTGTACCACCTCGCTTGAGAGGTATGCCATTTGGGTTTATTATTATTTCACAGGCTATCTAGACCAAGGTGATGAAGAGATTGGGAACATTAGAGGCCAAGGTCTGAAACATAGAAGGGGGAATAAAGCCTTTGGCTGATACTTAGTTGGCAAACCAGGATAGACGGGTGTAACTATGAATGGATATATTTGAGATGAGGATGTCCCGACAGTTGAGTAGTGGCCAAATCCCAGCTACTACGGAGGTAAAAACTGAAGTGGCCGAGATAAAGAGAATGGTGGATGAGTTATATATCAGACTAATTATCCTGGAGCTCAAGTTCACAGCTATCGTGCCCAATTCCAGGTGATAATATTTGTTAGACTAGGTTGATGAGACTCGAGAAGAAAGAAGAGAAAGTAATAAAAAAAAGCGTGCTTAGAAAGAAGCTATGATGGAAGCTACAAGAGATAGCCTACATAACAAGCAGGACCGGCAGGTGAGGGTCCAATAAATAGCTACAAGAGCCGGTGGTTCAAGACCAACAGTGATTGACGTTGAAGGAGGTGGTGCTGAACCGTCAAGTGATAGACCATTGAGCACATCGGCCACCACCAGTACCACTATTGTTGACTCAGTCTCGATAGTTTATAAGACTCATGATGATATTAATAGGACCCAAGCTGAGGGCCCACGTGCTGATGATGTATGAGATGGCACATTGAGCGTCTAGGTATCTTTCTGATCTCTTATACTTTATTTTAAAATGCACTAAGGATAGTGCATATGCTTTAAGTTGGGGGTAGGGGTGTACCAAGTTGCCATGGGCTATATTACCATGTTTTGAAGCCCGTGTCCACAATTTGAAAAATTTAAATTTGAAGAACTGGCATGTTTTGTGTTTTTATTTTGTATTATTTTTGTGTTTATGTGTTGGAAATAACTGAAATAGGAGGATAATTTTTGCTTGTGGCAGTAGACCATTGTCTTGAATAATTATGCTTGAAATGGTCTAATTTGAAAATTTAATGCTGAAAAGTTGATACCCCTCCTAAAATTTTGTGTAATTGTGCGATATTTGTATGTGTATGAGACAACTGTTAATTTGATAATGGAATTAGGATTAGGAATAGAACAAGTAACAATTACATAACTGGATAAGTAGTACCTAGCAATATAACCCTGTGCGAGTATGTGCGAGGTATTATTGAGTTCCCAATGTATCAGAATCTAGAACTTGCCCGATTTCTCTTTCCTAGGTCTAGGATAGTAGAGTAGGAGATGATCATAGGTCGTTTTTGTTGTAAGTGCACTTGAGCCTAAATTCCCAACCAAATAAATTATGAATCCTTTTGGTCCAAATATTTGAGCCTTAATTGATAGAGTTTTTTGTTTACACCGATTTCACCTGCCCTTTTCTACAATGAACCTGTATTAGCCCTGATCCTTCTTGAACACTGTGCACCTCAACTCAAGTAAATTTCCTAAGTTGAGGTTGGCTATGATAAGGTTGCATAGGAAAAATGAGTGTGAAGAAAGAAGTGTGCATGAAAAATATGAGAAAAAGAGATAGGTATGGTGATAATAAAAAAAAAGAAAAAAAAAGAAAGTTAGAAAAGAACACCGCACCTGGAGCATGTAAAGTTCTTAGAATAAAAAGGGAGACATTAAGGTAGAAATAAAAGATAAAGTGGAAAAGAAGTGGACCCCGAATAAAGCATTATATTAAGGAGGTGTTGTAACTAAGTAAATTCCCAAAAAGATACCATACCAGCCTCTAACCTATGTTACAAGACGAATAAAGTCCTTTAGTGATCCTACCTCGACTGTCCAATAATTTAGGAAGAGAGCATATGGTATTTTGTCATTCCATGTTCCAAATCATATACACAGTTGTTTCTTGAAAAGTTGAAATTATGAGGGGGAATAAAGTGTTGAAAATTAAATTTAAAGTTCACTGGTATAGGTATCTTAGGATCTTTCTATTTAAGCATATTGTTTTGTGATAGTTTTTTGTTTTTATTTTGCCTGAGGACATACAAACTTCTAAGTTGAGGGTGTTGATGTGTCATGGAAACACGACACTTTATATGCTTTAAACCATGAAATTATGCTTGAACTTAGGTTATTTTAGTAGATATGATGTCCTTTTGTGGTTATTATAGGTAAAATCGGTCCATATAAGTGTTGGACTGAAACTTAAAGAAAAAGACTTGAAAAGACCAAGTTGCAGAAGGTATGAGTCTCCTCACGAGTCATAAAAATCTCATACAACTCAGAGGTTGACTCATAAGCATAACAGAAACCAAGGTTAGGAAGAAAAACTAAGTGTAGAAAAGATACGTCTGAGAGTAAAAGCCATAATATGAGGGTACGAGCCGTATCATGAAGTCGTACATAGAGTAGAACCCAAGGAAGAAAATTAGAGTTAAAGCATCAGGAGAATACGAGTTGGAAGTCTTAGTATGACTCATATGGACAAGCCGTAAGCAGACCAGTGTCCAAAAAGTGAAAGAAAGAAGCCCAAAGTGGATATGAGTGAAGGCCATGAGTCGCATGATTAAGATATGACACATGAGCAGGAGTCATAAGCAGAACAGAAAGTTGAAGCCTGGAAGATCAGATACTGAAGTGGATACGAGAGGCATCATAAGACTCGTAAGAAAATAATGCTAGTGGACGAGCGAGTCATACCCTGTGTCGACATAACTTTTCATTTTCTATTTTTATTAGGATTTTTTGGTTATTTTGAGATACTATAAATACCCTAGGGTTTATCTTTTGTTAGGTTACGTTCTTTGATAATACTTTTACTATTTTACAATTATTCTTGAGATTTAGGGTTTTATTCACTTGAAGACTTGGGATTTTGATTATCTTATTCCTGTGTAATTAATTACATGTTTCCTTCATTGGTTATCTTGTTTTCTTGCATGAACATGAGAAACTAATTTTCCTAACTAGGGTTATAGGAACCATGGTGAATTAACTACGTAAAGAAAGTGGGAGATTCAGCTTTTCTAGGGTTTATGCATGCATCTTAATCTTCTCCACAATAATTAACCTCAGAGCTACTGCAGAATCTTGAGGATAACTTGTATTTATGAACGTCATCACAAGGGAGCTTGTGATTAGGAAAAGAGGATTAAGATAGTAATTCGAGAGTCACTTCCATCTTATTATTATTCCATCATCTTATCCAATCACTTGTGACTCAAAAGGTAAAAGTAAACTAAAGTCATAGACAAGGAGCAATAAAACGACGCCTGAGACTGACAAGGTAAAGGGTGAGTTTTATCAACACGTTTACAAGATAGTTGATAATACATATCTTGTTGAATTTACATGCAGAGTAGAAAAATAGGAAGAGTGAACACGAGGAATTACAGAGTTGTAAAGCCAGGGGGAACACAAGCCTAGAGTTCGTCTTTTATTGTTTACAACTCAAAGTATTCAATATTCGGTTATTAGTTACTGATAATTCCAATTCCCCTATTTACTTTCTGCAATACTCGTAAATTATATCAAGTTAAGCAACTATTTAATGTCTTCTTTGTGGGAATGACCCCAACCTAGTTGGGTTACTATATTTGCCAGCGACTACATCATACTTTTTTTGGAGGTTAGTTTTAGGCAATATCAAACACCACGACATAAATCACCTGTTGGGACTTCATTAACGTATTATTCTCAATCAAACAGTCTTAAAATCTCTCTCAAACTCACTCTCAAGAAAAGGTCTAGGGTTTCATTAAAATAATTAATTGGGGGCTTTCAAGTGTGATTCTCTCCGTCTTTCTTGGTGTCTAAGGTATGTTACTCTTTTCTCATTGTTATTTTACAAAGAGCTTGTATTTTAATGTTTGGTTTTCATGGTATTGTTGTGATTTTGATTTAATGGTTGGGGGGTTCGGGTGTTCATGATGGAATAATGTTTTTAATGGTTTAATGATGTTTCTTTCATGCTTTTAATATGATTTAACATTGTGGAATGCATGGTAATGGTAAATGGATCTAGGGGTACTTTGGATTCCCCAAATTACTTGGTTATGGTTTTGAAACATATGTTCCCTCAACTCGCTTGTAAAAATGTGAATGAGAATGATTTTGTCACATAGTTTGGCTATTATTTAAATCCTTGCATTGCATACAAAGGTAATAGAACCTAAATTGGATTGGTTGGTTTTAATTGGTTTGGAAAGGCCTTGCTAGCTATAGTATTGGTTTAATTGGAAACTTTGGAGTCAAATTGGTTTAATGGCTTTGGTATGGCATAAAAGGATAGACTTGCAAGATCTAATTTATGTATGACGATACCAATGGTTAATGCCCAATAAAAGACTTCTTGTAAATGGCTGGAATATGTAAATGGTTTTAATATGGGATTAACGGTGTATGTGTAACAAAGCCATGAAAGGTGGAGGTCCCAGGGGAACCAATATTGGAAACTCATGTTTGTTGATGTGAGGTTTGATCATGGTGATCGTGTGCTTGATGTAATACTTTATATTTTGGGATATATACTAGTCATCTCAGATTTTTTTCTCTGGTTGTGCGGCTAACACGCACTGGGGCCCTTTCAGCAGGCGGAGCTAAACCTATATAACCCATGGGTAGTTTTAGGACAACAAAGGTACATAGACCAGGAAAAGGTTTTAAATGCGTGCTAACTCGATTCCCTATCTCGGTATGATATGTATATATATATGTGATTGCATATGGTTATTTATTTTGGTTTTAAATAATGGTATTATTTTATCTTTATCCTTGAGTACATGCTAGCGTTCGCTCTGCTAACCATCTTCGGGAGTTGTGTCCCTACGCGAGCTAGGAATTGGCTATACTATCATTCCTCATACTCCATGACTTGAATTCAGGGATAACTTTGAGTCAGATTGAAGTGGTGAGCTTCCATACTTCGAAAGACTCTATTTCTTGCTATGGACTTGAAACACCCTTGTTTTTACCCTTAGAAAATTCTTGATTTTGAGCTCACTGAACATCATACGACTTTTGGGTACTTGTCATATGATGTGGGTACGGTTTAGGGTCTTTAACTTGTATGATAATCAGTGTGGTTTAGGTTGCTTTCTATCCAAGGTACGACTGGACAACTTACTAGCAGTAAGCTAGGGTACGAGGGGTATGGTACTAAATCATACAATTTCCTATATCTTGCCTAGGGGATTCTTCCTAAGGTACTATTTAGGGTGTACCAATCATATGATTAGATACAATTTATTCTAGGGACTATATTGGACAGTGTTAGATTCTAAATTGATACCTAGGGTACGATGGTGCGTTCCACTCATATGTTAGGGTACTATTTAGATGAAGTGGTTGTACCCACTTGCGTTTATTTTTTAGCTTCTAAGATGAGGGTATTGCGGATATTTTCCACCCCCAAACCCTTAAGAACCCACATCTTATAACACTTTATGGTCTCTCATAACTTATTTTTAAAGATCAAAACACTCCTAAAACTCTCTCTAATCTCTCTCAAGAATATTGAGCTAGGGTTTTCTTCAAGTGATCATCTAGAGGATTAAGGATCAAGATCTTTTCATGAATCATCATAAATAAGGCATGTTACTCCTCCCTTATTTTTAGTTCAACTAAAAACATATTTTACTTAATGTTTTTCAAGGCATATTTATGGGTTTGTGCTGTCTTTGAAATATATGTTGGGGGTTTTAGTTACTAATGGTCGAATAATGTTTTTCCATGTTGTATTTATGGGTTTTCATGTTATATATCAGTGTAAATATATGGTAGCATGGGAATGGTTAATTGGTTCTTGATTTTGGTTTTGGTATCTATATGCTCTCAACATATTTGTTAAAATGCCTATGAGAATGGTTTTGTCACATAGTTTGACTTTTATTGAAATCCTTGCTTTGCATAGTATGGTAATGGAACTTAAATTGGTTTGGTTGGTTTTAAATTGTTTGGAAAGGCCTTGGTGGCCATGGAACCCAAATTGATTATTTTGGAATGGAAATTGGTAATAAACTTAACCCACTTGTATAATTGATTTTGGTTTTTGCATTACTACTTGTTTTGGTTTGTTTCTTGGGACTAATGCATGGCATAAATGGTTAATTGGTTAATGGTGATTTTGAAAACCTTGTGGGGTACACGAGAATCCCCAAGTGAACTTATAATGAAAACCTTATAGGGTACACGGGAATCCCCCAAGTGATTTTTATAATGGAGTCTATGGGGTATGTAAGAGTCCCCTAAATGTTGGCTAATGAAATTTCTTGTAAGCTATAGTTGGTATGACGATACCACTAATTAATGCCTTCATAATTAACTCTTGGAATTGGTGGTTTGGTTGTGCTTTAATTATTTTAGTTGGGCATAATGGTGGGTTATGGTATCTAGATGTAAAAGTGTGAGTCCCAAAGGTTGACAATGGAAACTTATGTTTACTGACATGAGGATTGGCCTTAATGACAACGTACTTATGGGGTACAAGAAATTCCCCCAAATATATATACATACATTGTATTATACGGGGCGAAGGGTATAAGGAAATCCTTGACCACCTATGGTATCTCCAGTTCGTACGGCTATATATATTGGGGCCCATCTAGAGGGTAATAGTGGACCCATATAGCACGTGGGTGGGTTATGATGGTAAAGCCACATAACCTAGGTTAAAGATTTGTAATGCATGCTAAACCCAATTTCCTTTCCCTGCATGGTATATATGTATTTATGTATGTGATTGCATATGGTTATTTAGTTTGGTTTTGAATAAATGACATTACTTTATCCTTATTCCTAAGTACATTCTAGCATTCACCCTTTAACCCATCTTCGGGCGCTGTATCTACACATGATGCAAAAATTGACTATACTATCACAATTTCTGTTCAGTGACTTGGTGATTTTGGGATAGCTTGAGTCAGACTGAAGTGGTAAGACTCTATTCTTTGGAAGGGCCATTTCATGTTATGGTTTATCTTATGCTTTTACTATTCCCTTGTCATTTATTTTTAGCTATGGTTGGTAGAATGTCCCAGCTAGATATTCTTGGACATTTTTAGAGGCTTTGTAAGAACCACTGTGGACTTAGGTATAAAATGGATATGGTTTTGGTTATTGTTGGGTTTGGGTTTCTATTTGTTGAATTGACTTATCTTGGTCAGTCTAGGTTATAGACCTTTTTGAAAGTCATTACATGTTGAATTACTTTATCTTATTATATGTTGGTTGGTTGGATTGGGTATTAGGAGTGGACTCCGGTCCTTTTTGGAATTGAGATGCCTATTACGATAAGGCTCTAGTTTAGGTCGTGTCAGGACTTCTTCTCATTATCTTTGTTTCTTAGGTTTTGGTTTTAGCTATGGTTGGGGGCATGTCTCGACTGGATGCTATTTGATTCTGGTTAGAGGCTTTGTCAGACTACTACAGGCATAGGTGATGCTGGTATTGGTGTCAGCCTTGGTATTGATATTGGCATTGGGGTTGACACCTGTTGGATAATTAGTTGAGGTTGTTGGATTTTGATTATAGACTTTATTTTATGTCTTTAAACTATTATTATTTTATCTTGTTATATGATCAAAATTCATATGACATAGGGTGCAGGGCGGTTATGGTCGGGTATTGGGGTGGTCTTCGATCCTAGCTGGACTTGATATTCCTGACATGACTAGGACTTGGTTTGGCTTGTGTCAATGTTATTATATTTATATTATGATTTAGCTAAAGTGGCCAATGATGCTTACTGAGTACCCTGGCCTTGGTACTCATACTAAACTTCTGTACCCTTTTGGTGCAAATCTGACTACTAGCAGTTATCGTTGATGCTGAAATCTATATTGGTTAGAGTTCAGAGATAGGGTGAGCTCTCAAAACTAGAGTTGACCTTATTTCCTTCTTTTGTTTTTGCTAGTCTTTTTTTTGATCCTATTGTATATTGACTCGATAGTACCTATATTCTTTTGGATTAGAGGCTCTTATACTGACATTACTAGGTCATGGAATGTTATGTTTATTGTTTCTCTTTTGCTATATTATTATTCTATGATTTATGGCTTGTAATTTATTTACTTGCAAATTTTCGACAATTATGCCACTTTTCTCCAATTGACCCTTTACTTATAGTTTCAGGCTATGGATTGACTTACCTACTGGTAGGGAAAAATTAGGTGCTATCATGATCCAAAAATAAGGTCGTGACAAATTGGTATAAGAGACTAGGTTCCCAGTATTGTTGGTACAAAAGCAAGTGTCTAGTGGATCATATGTTGTGACTTTTTGAGAGTTTGATACTTAGGATGATCTTATTGTGTTAGATATGGTGGATTTTGATGTAATTCTGGGCATGGACTGTTAATCCCTCTATCATGCTATCTTGGATTGTTTTGCCAAGACCATTACCTCAGCCATACTCGATATACCCCTAGTTATGTGGTGGGGATCTTTTAGCCATAAGCCGACGGGGATTATTTCTTATGTTTGGGCTAGGATACTTGTATCAAGGGATTGTGAATCTTCCCTTGCTTATATTCATGATGTCAGCGTGGAGAGCGCATCACTTTATTCTGTTCCTATAGTCCATGATTTTCCAAATATTTTTTCGATCGATCTACTTGGTCTTCTTCTTGAGCATAATATTGTGTTTATTCTTAATCTTGAGTTGGGCACCCGACCTATTTCTATATCACCTTATTGGGTGGTTCCTACCGAGCTTAAGAAGCTGAATTTCCAACTTTAGGATCTTGTGGGTAAGGGTTTCTTAGGCCTAGTGTGTCTCTTTGGGGTGCTCTAGTCTTGTTCATGAAGAAAAAGGATGCTTTCTTATGTATGTATATTGATTACTGGAATCTTAATAAGGTGACGGTGAAGAATAGGTATCCTGTGCCTCGTATTGATAATTTATTTGACCAGCTTCAAGGAGAAGCAGTGTTTTCTAAGATTGACTTAAGGTACGATTATCATCAGTTGAGGATTTAGGCTGAGGACATCCTAAAAACAACCTATAGGAGTTGTTATAGCCATTATGTGTTGCTAGTGATGTCTTTTGGGTTGACCAATGCCCCAACCGCATTTAGGGATTTGATAAACTACATGTTCAGGCTATATTTGGATTCCGTTATGGTCATGTTTCTCAAAGACATTCTTGTGTATTCGAGGAGCAGGGGAAAACATGTGCAACATTTGAGGATTATGTTCCAGACTTTGAAATATCATAGGCTTTCTGCCAAATTCTCAAAGTGTGAGTTCTGACTTGAGTCGATGACCTTCCTAGGACATGTGGTGACTCAGGATAGAATTATGGTGGACTCAGTGAATATTTAGGCAATTTATGATTGAATTACACCCATATCGCTGTCTGAGGTTCGTAGCTTTATTGGTTTTGCTGGTAACTACAGGCTGCTCTTTGACGATTTTTCTATTATTGTTGCACCGATGATCAGATTGACCTAGAAGAAGGTTCCTTTTAAGTAGTCTAAGAAGTGTGAGTTGAGTTTTAGGAGGCTCAAGGATTTTCTCACCTCAAATCCTTTATTGGCTTTTCCTATTGAGGGTAAGGGATTTATCATGTATCGTAATGCTTTTGGTGTTGCTTTGGGTTTTGTTTAGAGCAATAGGGTCAAGTTATTTTTTATGTAACAAGGTTGCTGAAGGTGCAAGAGCTCAACTACCCCACTCATGATTTGGAGTTAGAGGTAGTAGTTTTTGCGCTTAAGATTTAGAGGCATTAACTTTATGGTGTACACTGTGATATCTACACTGATCATCATAATCTTTAATTTCTTATGACTCAAAAAAAGCTTAGTAATAGGCAAAGGAGAAGTATGGAGTTGCTAAAGGATTATGACATCTTTATTCTGTACCATACGAGAAAGGCAAACATGGCAGCAGATGCCTTGAGCTGGAAGGCAGTGAGTATGGATAGTTTGGCTTCTATTTTTGATTTTCAGAGGCCATTGGCACGGTATATATATTCTTTAGTCGAATTAATGGTGCGATTTGATATTTCTAGGAGGATTTTTTCTAGTATTGAGGTGAGTCTACCTTATATGAGCAGATTTAGAGCCATCGGTTTAAGGATAGGTGACTTTATGTCATTCATGATCAATTTCTAAATGGTGAGTCCAGGAAGGCTACTATAGATTCTGAGGGTATTTTAAGGTATAATGGCTGTATCTATGTTCCCAGGGTTTATGACTTGATTCAGTCAATATTGTGTGAGGCTCATAGCTCCAAATACTCTATCCACCCTAGGACAATTTTAATGTATAGAGATTTGAGGCAACATTATTAGTGGAGCAGAATGAAGAGAGATATGGTGGATTTTTTTGCTCATTGCCTATGTTATCAGTAGGTGAAGGCCGAGCATCAGAGACCTGGTAACCTGATTTAAAGATTGACCATTCTTAAGTGGAAGTGGGAGTGGATCACCATAGACTTTGTTAGTGGTTTGCCTCACCCTTACGTGTGGTTTGCCTCACACCTTCCGTGGTTTAAGCGGTATATGGGTTATTGTAGATCAGTTGACCGAATCGGCACATTTCCTTCCTATTCAAATGTCCTTCAATGCTGATAGGTTGACCCATATTTATATTTGTAAGATGGTTCGCCTGTATGGAGTGCCTATCTATATCATTTCAGATTGGGGTTCTGTATTCACTTTAAGCTTCTAGAGCTTTTCACTCTAAGATTGTCGGGCAGTCGGAGCAGACGATTCAGGTTCTTAAGGATATGATTCGAGCTTGTGTTATGGATTTTCGAGGTCAGTGGAAGCAACACTTAGCATTGGCAGAGTTTATATATAATAATAACTACCATTTGAGTATTGAGATGACACCATTCGGGGCATTATATGGTTGGCATTGTTAATCTTTGATATTGGTTTGAGACCTTTGAGGTTAGACCTCGTGGTACTGACTTACTCAGTGAGTCCTTGGATAGAGCTAGGGTAATTCAGGATAGGCTTAGGGAAACTCAGAGTAGTCAGAAGGATTATGTTGATCATAGGCTTCATGACTTGAGGTTTGGAGTTGAAGACTGAGAATTCCTGTGTCCATCGCCCATGAAGGGTGTGATGGGGTTTGGGAGGAAAGGCAAGCTCAGTCCTAGATATATTAGACCTTTTGAGACCCTTCACACTATTGCAGATGTGGCTTATGAGTTAAACTTGACCCCAATATTGTTATGAGTTAAACTTGCCCCCAAAGATAAACTTTCCATGTTTCTATGTTGCGATGTTACATTCCTAATGAGTCACATATGCTTTGGTGGGACTCCATTCAGTTAGGTGAGAGGTTGAACTTTGTGGAGGAGCCAGTGTTCATATTAGCCAGGGATGTTAGGAAGTTGTGCTATAGGGAGATTTCAGTATTTAAGGTTCAGTAGAGACACCAACTAGTAGAGGAGGCTACTTGAGAGATCGAGAGCGAGATGCAGACCCAGTATCCTCACCTATTCGAGCCTTCAGATACATCTTAACCCTTTACTTTCGCGGATGAAAGTTCTTTTAGTAGTGGATATTGTAGTGACCCTCTAGGTTATTTTATGCATTTCCACGCATTTTCCCCTTTTAGAGCTTTCCTATAGCTTTCCCAAATCATTTATGACTTGTTGGAGCTGACAATTCAGTTACCAGACAGTTCGTTTGATGTTTAAAGCTAATTCCCTATTTTAAAGCCTTCACTAGTAAGGATTCATAAGCTAATTCTGTTAGTCCCATTAACTTTATAATGTTGATTTTAGGCTAGGGGGACTTTTGATTTGGGTCCCAAGGATTTCAGACTTATTTCGAGCTATTGGTCGGAAGTTGATAAAAATGGCCCTTCGATATGGGGCCCACTTTTTGGCAAAAAATTCGCAGATGAAACTTTTGATGGTTCCATTAAGTTAGGAATGTCGAATTTGATAAGGTGACATAGTCATTTGCATTCATGGGATTTGGAATGAATCTAGAGGGATCGGTGGAGCATTCGCTAATGCCCCATTTTTCGGCAATTATGCCAGTTTCCACCATTTAGCCCATTATTTATAGTTTCAAGATACGGTTTGACTTATCTGCTAGTAGGGTAAAAGTAGGTGTCATCATGATCCAGAAGTCAGGTCGTAACACTAACCTTATTAATTTTGCTCTGAAACTCTAAAATTGACTATTACTATTTTATATAGTTATTTAATACTAATGATTGTATGGAAAATAAAAACATAAAGTCATCTTGATTTGCTAAACTAGACAAGGAAAAATATTTATTTTGATATAGAGGCTAAATAGAATTAAATGGATGGTAATTAATACAACTTGATTACAGAAGAAATATTTTTTTCAGATTAAATATAAGAGAAAAAAAATAACTTGTAAAAATTTGTGGAGGTAAAAAGGCAAGAAAAGATTCACAAAAGTTTACTACTCGCTCAGTCTCTATTTAAATGTTTTACATTTTTTTTTTTTGGGGGGGGGGGGGGTCTGTCCCACATAAAGGTGTCTCTTTATATATTTAGTAAGTTTTTCAATTACTACATTCTACATGGCAGGTTTAAGATCACAAGATTTAAAAGACTACACAAATCTATAGTTTAAGGCCACAAAATTGTAAGATCTTTCTTTATTTTTTAAATTCTGTGTTCAGTTTAGTTGAGGAAAAAATACAATGTCAAGATATACCAATTACATAGAATTATGCAGAAATAGACCTAAAGATAAAGAATAAGGAAAAAAATGTCACGAAGAGAATCGGAGCACCCCGGGGAGAAACGCCAGGGTGGATAAAACCCTTATTTAGAAGATTTTTCAACTGCTTCTTAAGTTCTTTCAACTCAAATGAAGCCATTCTATAGGGAGGGAGGGAGATAGGACGAGTTTTTGGAAGAAGATCAATACTTAAATCAATTTCCCTATTGGGCGGAACACCAAAAAGAACCGGGAAACACCTCAGGAAATTCACAGACCACAGGGACCGATTGCAAAGAAGGACCTTTGGATCAAGAATCCTTAACATGTGCTAAATGGTAGAAACATCCTTTGAAAACCAATTTTCGGGCTCTAAGATAAGAAATAAACCTTGTTTTGGGAATTACGGAACTACCTTCCTACTCAACCACTGGCTCATTCAGGAATTGGAAACTAACCCTTCGGGTTCGATAATCAAGAGATGCTTAGCATGAGTACAACCAAACCATCCTTAAAATCACATCAAAGTTTAACATGTCGAATTCAATCAGGTCCACTAATGTCTCCTTACCATGAAGGGATAACACACAACCCCTAGAGACTCTTCTAGCCATAATAAAGTTACCCATTGGGGTAGACATAGAAAAGAGATCAGGAATACACTCAGGATCAAAATCAAAATGAATAGCCACATAAGGGGTCACATAAAAGAGAGTAGATTCGGGATCAATCAGACAATATACATCACGGGAGGAGAGTTTTAGCATACTAGTAGAAACATCAGAAGATGACTTAGAATCCTAATGGATGGCAAGAGAAGATAGACGGTTTCAACCAGTTTTGGAGCTAGAAGTAGCATCCTTTGGTGCAGGAGCTAAAGAAACAACAAATAGGAACTTATTAACTCCCGTAGAAACATCTCTTAAAGGACAGTTCCTCTGAAAATCCCTAGGCTGGCCACATCTGAAACACTTATTTCTACCCTCATCACAAAAGCCACAGTGCAACTATCCACAAAATCTATAAGAAGGATGTGGTGGAGCTGACTAGGCCCCATTAGGCTGAGATTAGGCACCTTGGGCCTTAAACACACTACTACTCTGAAAGTGATCACTAGATGGCTTAGGATAAGAAGCACTAGCCGTAGAATAAAAACCAGAATTCCTCCACTTCTTCTTAGACTGCTGCCTGCCACCATCCTTGCCACCACTCTGATGTCCACTACAATTCTCAGAATACTGAGATCTTTAATTTGCATCAACCCTATTTTGGCCTCCTTCTTCTTTTCATCCTCCACCTGCTGCATATACACCCCAATCCTAGATATATCCATGTCACTAATTAATAAGGTAGCCTTACACTCCAATACCAAGTCTCAATACAAACTCGAAGCAAATTTCCTCATCTTAGCCCTTATATTAGATATTAGCTCATGAGCATAACGGGACAACTGATGAAACTCCAAGGCATACTCCTTCACAGTCATCTTGCCTAGTTGTAAATTCATGAACTCCTCAGACTTTTCCTCCCTTAACTTTTGAGGAAAGAAGTAGTCAAAAAAAGTACTTGATAAATCCTCCCATAAAGCCAACTCCATATCATCCCCCCAAGATTGGTCTCATAGTACTGATACACCACATCCTTTAGCTGGTATTCAGCAAACTCCACACCCTTAAAATCAGAAGAATGCATCACAAAAAGAATCTTCTCCATCTCAGCTTTGAACCCTTGAGGATCTTCCTCAACCTTAGAGCCAGTAAAGGTCACAGAATTTAGCCTCATAAACTAGCCAACTCTAGCGGCCTCAGAAGAACTCATAGCAGCACCAATAGAACTCAACTGATATAACAAACATATTACCTAATGGGTTAATATATAAATTGAACAACAAAACTCAGCATTGGTAATATCTCTTAGAGGTGGCCGAGCAGGAGTGTTACCAGCAAAAGAAGGATCAGTAGGGACCGATGGAACTCCACTAGGAAAATTAGAAGCAGCGACCCTAGATCGGGTTTGAACTCCTTGAGTAAGATGATACCTATCCATATTGTCCTCAAGTGGGATAGAGAAAATTCTAATAACATCAGATCTTCTAGGAGACATGATCTAAAAAGAAAATAAATAGAAATAAGAGGAGATTTCAACACCCTAGACTCTAAAACCCAAAAGTAGATCACAAGAAATGAAATATTCCTAAATGCCTTGTAGCCTCTCCCTTATAAGTGTATCATGCTATAAACATATAAAAAAGACTCTACTTGACACGGCTTTGTGGATATCCAATAACACCAAATCTAGGCTCTGATACCAACTGTTTCATAACCCGCACCAGGTCCTGTCCATAATGGGAATCTCAAGTCCATCGAGGACCAGAGATCACCCCTAACCAAACCATACATAGGACACCTAGTAGCGGTTGAAATCTAAATAGATAATAAGATAGAGTGAATAAGAACTCAAATTTTATGAAATGTTAGCCAATAATACCCAACCGCAAAAATATTGTTGCGTCTAAGCACATACACAAGTGACGTAGTCTTACTAAGTAATATAGTGGCCTTAAATAAAGCCGAACATCAATCCCTCAGAAACTTATGTTACAAAAATCTCAAATTCAAGTTAGACTATTGAGATGATATTGGTGCAAACGTAGCCAAAAGAGTTTTGAAAGTTTATAAGCTAAAAGTAAACTAAAATAATATGGAAAAATAGACTTTGGATAACCAATGGATGAAAACCTAGGGTTAAATCCCTACAAAGAATCAAACTATACTATTGAACTTTATTTGTTAGATTACATATCTTGATTATTGATTCACGGGGTTGATAGTACGATCATGGTCTCTCGAGACTCTAATCACCTATCTAACTTAGACCCACAATTACATAGTTGAGTGGGGATGAGAGAACTTAGCTAAATGCATTTATATTTCACACTATAGTGAAAAAAATAAGGCTTTTAGGTTTATATCTATCCTAAATCCTAATTCAAATCCCTTATTTTATAAAAAAGTAAGAACCTTACTCTATTTATCCCCATGTTGTATCTTTCTATTCCCCCTCTAGAGCTTATAAAGTTAACAATTTATATATTCTAAGGGTCGCAAATCCTTAAAATAGTTATAACAAGGATAAATAAAAAAACAAATTTGGTAAGTAATCCAAATAAACTCAATTCAAAACAAAAGTAAATATGTTCTTGACCTTAACCCCGAAAAAGAGGCGTTTAGATGCTAATGGACATAATCGTAATCACGATGAATGAATACAAAATATAATCCATAAACCAACTATAGTAAAGAGAATTAAACCCTAATTAAAGTGTTTTCTAGACCCTTTCCAAGGTCCAAAGGCATCCCAAAAGTGTTTAACAATGAGTACAAGTGTCCTATTTAAAGTATACAAGTTTGGCTATATGGGGAAAAAGGTCACAACGTGCTACTTACTCTAGGGGAGTAAGGGGAGCGACACATTGCTTGATACACTAGAATAAAGGATGTGGCTATTGCCCGCTCTACTGGACTAAGGGGTGCGTCACCCTCTATTGTGAGGCTGAAATACCCTGGTTTCTGGATCTTAGAGAATTTCCTTTATTTCTGGTTTCTGCGCAAGATATGAATTAGGGAATAAATTATACACTTAGTTACGAGTGGTATGGGTTAGTCGTATGCTGACCAGTATTAGTTGGTGGGTTGGATTTAGTTTCTGGAAGGGGTATGATTTGGGTAGTACGAGTCGTATCAGTGGATACGGGTTGTTTGGTTACTTCACATAACCCTGAACATGGTAACTTAGGTTGGATCTAAATACTAGTTGCTCACCATGAGCCATAAGCTAGGGTATGAGTCGTACGTATGAATTGTATCGAGGGATGATTTTCAAACCTCCTAAGATTCTATTATACCATGGGTACGGTTTATGGGTACTAGTCGTATACTTGGATGTGACTTAGATCTGGGTGTGTCGTACCTTGGACAGTGTTAGGTATAAGGGGGAAAGCCTAGGGTACAAGAGGCGGGTACCTCTTATACATAATAGGTATGACTCATAAGGGTCAGTTGTACCCTCTGACGGGAATTAAGTGCAGTTTAAGTGAGGGCAATCTGGATATTTTTACATTTATCCTAATAATGTCCCATGACTTATATTGTAATTGGGAGGTTATTTTACCTACTATTCTATTCTTAAACACTTATAAAACACTCTTAAATCCTCTCTAGAGTTCTTGGGCAAAGAAAGCTAGGGTTTTATCTTAAGGAGTAAATTGGGGCTTGTCTTTGTGATTTCTCTCCATTATCATCTTGGTTTAAGGCATGTTCTCTTCCCTCATTGTAATTTCCAACTAAAGGCATGATTTTATACAATGTTTTCATGGTTTGATTATTGTATGATTTTGGGTTTTCAAAGATGACTTGGGGGATTTGGTTATAAATTCTTGGTTATGGTTTTTCTATGTTTTAATTATGCTTTTATATGCATTAATGGTGGTTTTGGATAATTGGTTGCATGAGAATAGTTTCTTGGTAGTTGTGTTTGGTTTTGGAAATACTATGCCCCCAATATGTTTGATAAAATGCTTATGATAATGATTTCACTATGTCATTGGATTTATAATGGAACTTATGCATGGTTTAAACAAGGTAATGGAACCCTAAATAATATGAATGGTTTAAATTATCTTAGAACGTTTTGGATTAATAAACATACTTGTAGGGGTACAAGGGAATCCCCCAAGTTAATATGGTAATAAATACTCATGGGGTACATGGAATCCCCTAATTTTATTGGATAACAGGGTCTATGGATACATGGGAATCCCTTGACCATTAAAAAGTTTGGCTAAGGATAATACTTGCAAGTTATAGTCGGTATGATAATACCACTACTAATAGCATTGGTTAATAATAATGGAATAATGGTTTGATTGGAAAATAGTTTTAATTGGGCAATAATAGTGGGGTATGAAAGCTAACCATGAAGGTGGGAGTCTATTGGACGAACATTGGAAACTCATGTTTGCCGACATGAGGGGTATGTCATGGCGGCCTTATATGATACTTATGAGGTACACTGGAATCCTCTAGGTACACTGTACATATGTATCATGGAGAGTGAAGGGTACATGGGATGTAAGACCCCACAAAAGTTTTAGTTCAATTTCGTCCCATATTGCTTGTAATAAGGGGTCCGAAACTTAGAAAAATTCAGCTAAGTGTTACGACTTAGAAAAATTTTTAGCCTTCATAATTGGATGGTCTTATTTTCAATCCTTACGATAATAGATTGTCAATTTTTAAACTGATTTATGATCAGGGACGTCAATAGGTCATCTTGGGTGAGTTTTGGAATTTTCAAGCATCTTTTGGGTCATGTTTGGACAACCAAAACAGTAAGCCAATGGGATCTTGACACGTCGTGTTGGCTATTGCATCAGCACCATCGATGCTATATTTCAAATATCGAGTTGATACCATCGATGTAGTGCGTTGAATATGGAGTTGATACCATCTATGCAGCACGTCGGTCATTGCATTACTGGGCATATTTTTCTCACTTAATTCTGACTTTCCAAGGGTATTTAGGTTCTTTTCCCCTTATCCAATTCAACCAAAACACGAAATTCAGCCCCTTGGTAAAATACATTCACTCATTCACAAAATTCACTCAAGAAATAAACCCCAGTTTATCAAGCTCAAGATCAAGTTCCAAGAAATCCCCAATAATCTTCATGAATTTCGTCACTTAGGTATGTTAGGTGTTCATCCTTTGATTTCCTTCCAACCTTGGAGTTCAAGAACCTATTTAAAAACTTGAATTATGATTCCCATGTTATGAATTGAATTATTCTCATGTTTGTGTTGTTATTTGAGTTTCAAAGTTAAGATAATATGAGTTTCATGTAAAATAGATCAATGGGTATGTTGGTTTCTATAGATCTCATGTCAAACCCTTGAATTGTGAATTAATTATTGTAGTCATGATGCATTAATATGTTGTTCATTCCCATGTAGAAGGTTATGCCTCCTAAGTGTTTTACAAAATGTCTAAGTGAATGAATTGTGCACTGTGGTCTTTTGGTGATCTTAGTATTGAAATTATGCTATTACTACATGTTTAAACTATTCCTATGCTTAAGCTATGCCTTGTAAATATTTGATAAAATATCTATATAAGTAAATCATGCATGGTAACCTATTGCTGTGTTGTTAAAGTCGTGATATAAGTTTATCTATTATGCTATTAAGTCCTGGGGGTATTTATTACCCTAAACCTAGTTGTTTACTTAGTTGCAGTAGTTATAGAATAGTCCCAGTAAAGGTCAAGAACAGTAGTACTCAGTTAGTTAACAGAACTCAGTGAACTTAGTCCAGTTCAGTCAGTTAACACAATTAGGGTCAGTTCAGTTAAGCTTAGTACAGTCTAATGATCAATGTTAGTTCAGTTGGGAGTAGGATTCAGCATCATTGAACCTAGGGATGGGGGCTCACCCATCAGCTAGGACTGGGTTCTTAGAAACAATCCCTAAGTTTCAGAACTACGTAGCCAGTGTAAGTTATGAGATGTCACTCGTCAGCTTAGGACTAACACTCTCAGGGATTACCTGCTAGTTTAGGACTGCTCTCAGGGGTCACCCGCCAGATTAGGATTGACTTCACAGCCCCTGTTAGTACCCATGGCACGATACTAATACCTTTCTATCTGGGGTCAAAGGTTGGACCCCGATCAGCTTAGACTGGGGCATGTCGGTTAGAAGATACCTCTCACTATTATAATTTCAGTCTCAGTATTCAATAAAGAACTCAGTCAGTTATACAGAACCATGGCTATCAGTTATTCGTTATTCAGTCCTCAGAATTTAGTACTCAGTTTCAGTATAATCTAAGATACATGATGTATACTAATAGTATTGCTTATTCAGTAGCTACAGTTTTGCATGTACTCTCATTTAGTTACTTCATGATGTTCATTTAGTCAGTTATCAACTCATGCATAGTTATTTCATGATGTTCATTCAGTCAGTTATCATCTCATGCATATGAACCCATATATATCAACCTTACCTTACTTAGCATATCAGTACATTCCACGTACTGATCGTATACTCTCTTTTGCACTATGATGTCTTATATCATAGGTTAAGATGCTCAAGTTCCTAATCGTACCTATCAGCTCAGGCTATCAGCAATAGATATAGTGGTGAGTCCTCATATTTTAAGGAAAGAGTTTATCTATTTTAGTATTCCAGCAGTTTAGTAGTTATTTCAGTCAGAATTAGTTGAAGGTTTGTCCCATCAACTCCATATTCAGACAGTTAGAGGCTTTTCGACTAGCATAGTCAGTTATTCAATTTTCAGATATTTTTATCAGTTTCACTCAATTATTATTTTAGCATTTCAAGAAATTTTTGATATTTTAAGATTTTTTTCGTATATATATTTTAGTATTTTATTTAGTGCTCACAGCAGGTACCAATCATGGGTAGGCTTATGGTCCTTTGGGGTCGTAAGAAACGTGTGACGCCTAGGGTGTACTCTCGAGGGATTACATGGGAATCCTTAGCTCTTATAGTATCTTTAATTCGTGCAACTATATATATCGGGGCTTGTTTAGGGGGTTACACTGGACCTAGATAGCCCATGGGTGGTTTTAGGTCGGTTAAACTTCACATACCCAAGTTAAAGGTTTTAAATGCATGCTAAACATGGTTCCCTTTCCTATCTTGGTTATATATATGTGTGTGGGTTGTGTGCATATGGATGGTTTTACTTGATTTTCTTAAATGTCATTATTTTATTCTTATCCTGAATTTATGCTAGCGCTCACCCGCTAACCCATCTTCAGATGGCTGTATCCAAATGCGATTTAGGAACTAAACATTCTACTTCTCCTATTTAGCATTTGGATATTTAGTGGTCAACTTTGGATTGAAGTGGTAAGCTTCCATTTTTTCTGAAAGGCTCCATTTTATAGATATTATTTCATGCTTTAAATTATTTATGGATATTAGATTTGGATATGGTTGGGGGCATGTCCCAACCAGAATTTTGTATTCTTTTGGTTAGAGGCTTCTGTGGAACTATTACGGGTTAGAATTAGCAGGATCGGTATTGGTGTTAGCCTTAGCATTGGTGTTGGTATTGGGGATGATATCGATTAACTATATTGTTGGTTGTTCTATCCTCTTTTATTTTGGGATTATATATTAAATTATTAATGGAACTTATTTGGTTATGGTCGAATTTATGGTTTTCATTTGTCTTGGTATAGTTGGACAACTAGTATAGGATGGTTGGACTCGGTTGGGTCGATTACGATCATTATCCTATCCTAGAGTCTTCATGTGAGATGTTATGCTATCTTGTTATATGTTTAAAATTCAGCCAACTCAGGACAGACGGATAGAGGTTGGGTCAGGTAATGGGGATGTTCTCCGGTCCCAGTCAGACTTGGGATGCCCATTACGACAAGGCCTCGAGTTGGGTTATGTCAACTTGGTATCAAAGACTTAGGTTCATGGTCAATTGGGATTCTACAAAGCCGTGTCTGGTAGAGTCTCTTTTGGGGGGTGTAGCATGCCGCACTCATAAGAGAGAGGCTATAAGGCATTTAGGAATGTTTCTCTTTCTTGGTATTCTATTTTCAAGCTTGGAGTCCGAGTCCTAGAATTATTCTCTAATCCTTGGTTGTTCACTTTTTAGATCATTCCTCGACGATCTAAAACACAAGGAAATTCTTCTGTCCTATTTGGGGATGATGTTGATGGGGTACTTCCTACACTTGGAGTTCACGCTCGTTCTTAGGGTCCTTTCCTTGATTGTTCTAAAGTTCCCCCGATTGATACTAGTCCTTCTCAGGGTGAGGTGACTAATGCAGAATTTTGCTTATCTATCTATGTTATTGCTCAATTGGTTCATACTCAGGCTGAGTGGGATGTATTTGGACAAGGGTTGGCTAGTTTATGAAGCTGAATCCTCCTACTTTTACTGGTGTGAAGGTGGAGGAGAATCCTTAAGCTTTCTTAGATAAAATAGAGAAGATATTCTGGGTGATACAAATCACAAATATGGAAGGTGTAAAATTTATAGCTTCTTAGCTCAAGGAAATAACAGACCAGTAGTACGAAGAGTGGGATAGGGATAGAGGTGGTGTGGTGGAGTTTTTCTTATGGGATGCTTTTTCTTATACTTTTATGGATTGTTTCTTACCTCAAGAGTTAAGGAAAGCTAAGATAATGGAGTTTGTGAATCTCAAGCAAGGTAAAGTGTCTTTCAAGGAATATTCCTTGAAGTTTCATCAGCTGTCAAGGTATGGTCCTAATTTGGTGTCTACATTAAGGGCAAGAAGGAAAAAGTTTACTTCTAAACTATCTCGGGATTTGGTCCTTGAAAGCAAAACTGCTTTGCTGATCGAGGATATGGATATTTCAAGGTTTATTATTCACATGCAGCCGGTGGAGGATGAAACAAAAAATAAGTAGAGTTTAGGAAAAAGCAGGGTAGCAAGAGTAATTTCTTTGAGCAAAGTGAAGCTCAACAATAAGGTAGTTAGGATGAAGGTAAATAGCTAAAGAAGAAGTGAGGAAGTTTGAGTTTCTTCTCTACTGCTAGTGCTCCTTACCCAAGGCAGTCGGGTGAAAGACGTCTATAAAGTGGTGATAATTTCTTGGCATAGCGTGCCCAATATTATGTGAATGGGGGTAAGTCAGCTTCTTTATGCCCTCTTTGCCGGTTCTGTGGTTTTCTTTATTGGGGCTATTGTGACGAAGGCAGGGACAAGTGTTTTAAATATGGTCAGCCAGGCCATATGTTCAAAAATTATCCAACTGGAAAGGGTGCATCGAGATCGGTCAAATCTCCAGTTGCTTTGTCTTTTGCTCCTTCACCTAGTAGTGCGACTTTAATATCTGCTCCTACTTCTAGTATTGACATAGGCCAAAATAAGTTCTATGCTCTTGCATCTCAACAAGAATCTGAGGCATTACCTGTTTTCGTTACTGGTATGTTACAACTCTTTTCTCGTGACATGTATTGTCTTTTTGATCTAGGGTCCACTTTTTCTTTTGTAACCCCATTTATTGATGTATTTATTGGTTTTGATCCTGATGTTATTTCGGATCTTTTTTCTATTTCTACCCAAGTAGGTGACTCAGTTATGGGTAAAAGAGTCTATAGAGTATGAGTGGTATCTGTAGGTGGTAGGCGAACTTTGGTGGGTATGTTTGAGCTAGATATAGTAGAGTTTGATGTTATTCTGGGAATAGATTGGTTACACTCTTGTTATGTGTCCTTAGACTGTCGCACCGGTAAGGTTGTCTTTAGGTTCCCTGGTGAACCGATTATAGAGTGGGAGGGTGGTTCTCTAGCTCCTAGGCGGAGGTTTAGTTCTTATATTAAAGCTTAGAGGTTAATCTCTAAAGGTTGTCATTATCACTTGGTCTGAGCTAAAGATTCTAACTCTAAAGGTCCTTCTCTACATTCAATTCCAATGGTAGATGAATTTCCTGGGGTTTTTTTGGATGATCTTCCTGGTGTTCTTCTGGATAGGGAAATAGAGTTTAGTAGTGATTTGGTTTCGGAGACTCATCCAATATCTATTCATCCTTATAAAATGGATCTGACTTAGTTGAGGGGACTCAAGAAGCAACTTAAAGATCTTTTGGATAAGGGGTTTATTTATCCTAGTGTATCCCTGTGGGGTGCACCGGTGTTGTTCGGGTGCAAGAAGGATAGTTCTTTTTGGATGTGCATTGACTATCAGTGGTTGAATAAGGTAATGGTTAAGAGTAAGTAACCTCTCCCAAGGATAGATGACTTGTTTGATTAATTGCAAGGTGCCAAGCTCTTCTCTAAGATAGATCTTCGGTCAGGGTATCATCATCTTAAGATTAGAGAGGAGGATGTCCCTAAGATAATTTTTCATACTCGATATAAGCACTTTGAATCCTTAGTGATGTTTGGTTTGACTAATGGTTTGTAGGCATTTATGGACTTGATGAATGGGGTTTTCAGACAGTTCTTAGATCTCTTTTTCATTATGTTTATTGATGACATTCAGGTTTATTCCAAGAGTGAGGTGGATTATGTGAATCACCTTCATGTGGTATTATAGACCTTAAAGGAACAACAGTTGTATGCCAAGTTCTCTAAATAAGAATTTGGGTTGAACATTGTGACCTTTCTTGGTCATATTATTTCTAGCGAGGGGATAATGGTGGACCCTCAAAAGGTGGCTGTGGTTAAAAGGTGGCCTAGACGCGTGACTCTAAATGATATTCAGAGCTTCTTGGGTTTGGCTGGGTATTATCGGCCGTTTGTGGAGATTTTTTCAATGATAGCTGTTTCTTTGACTAAGTTGATTTAGAAAAAAGGCAATGTTTTCTTGGTCAATTGCTTAGGAGGGAAGTTTTGAGAAGTTGAAAACTAAGCTAACTTTGACTCTAATTTTGACATTGTTTGAGGGCAGCGAAGGGTTTGTAGTTTATTATGATGCATCTAGGGTGGGGCTTGGTTGTGTCTTGATGCAACATGGGAAGGTAATTTCCTATTCTTCTAGGCAGTTAAAGGTGCATGAGAGGAATTATCCTACTAATGATTTGGAGCTATTGGCGGTGTTTTTTACTTTGAATAAATGGTGGCATCATCTATATGGAGTGCATATAGACATCTTTTCTGATTATAAGAGTCTACATTATGTGTTCACTCTTAGTAGGTTGTCCATGGGAAGTTTGTCTCATGTGGAGAAAGAAAAATGGGAATTGGTGAAAGATATTTACTGCTTAGTTAATCTTTGAGTTCACCTCTTGGTACAGAAAGTGGTTTGGCCGTCTTTTGATACATAAATTAAGGAGAAGCAAGTGCTATATCCTATCTTGATGAAAATCAAAAGAAATATAGGTATTAAAAAAGTAATGGTTTTTGAGATCTGTGGTGATGGTACTTTATGGTACAAAGGGAGGTTGTGCATTCCTAGTGTCGACGGTTTGTGGCAAAGGATCTTGGCTGAGGCGCATAAATTACGCTATGTTGTACATCCCGGTTCAATGAAGTTGTATTATGATCTCAAGGGGATGTATTGGTGGAATGGTATAAAAAGGGATATGGTTGATTTTGTGGCCAAATGCATGGTGTGTCAATGAGTTAAAGTTGAGCACATGAGACTCAGTGGGTTATATCAAGAAATTGATTTGTTCAAATGGATATGAAAGGTAATCAATATAGATTTTGTTACCGATCTTCCTCGGCCTTAGAACCAATTTGATTCGATTTGGGTCATCATGGATAGGATGACAAAGTCTGCTCACTTCTTTCTGGCGAGGACTAACTTTTTAGATGAGGATTATGCGAAGTTGTATCTTCAGGAGATTATGAAGTTGGATGGGGTACCTATCTCGATTATCTCTAATTGTGGTTTTAAGTTTTCATCTCATTTTTAGAGGTATTTTCAAAAGGGATTGGGTACTAAGGTTAGTCTGAGCACTACTTTCCATCCTCAGATGGATGGGCAAATGGAAAAGACTATTCAGACATTGGAGGATATGGTTTGGGCATATGTAATTGACTATGGTGGTAGTTGGGTTGAGCATTACCCTTGGTAGAGTTAGCTTACAACAATAGCTATCATTCTGGTATTGGTATGGCCTCTTTTGAGGCATTGTATGGTAGAAGGTGTAGATATCCTATTGGTTGATTCGAGCTTGGTGAGGTAGATATGTTTGGTCCAAATTTGGTCTATCAAGCTATGGAAAGGGTGAAGGTAATTCGTGATAGGCTTAAGACTTCCCAAAGTCACCAAAAGTCCTATGTGGATGTAAGGCGTAGAGACTTGGAGTTTGAGGTTGGCAATAGGGTGTTCCTAAAGGTATCTTCTATGAAGGGAGTAATGCAGTTTGGTACAAAGTGGAAGCTCAGTCCCTGGTATGTTGGTCCTTATATGGTTATGGGTTGGTAATGTGTCTTATTAATTATAGTTTCCTTCTAGTTTGAGCTTCGTTCATTCGGTGTTTCATGTTTCCATGTTAAGGAAGTGCATTGATGATCTTTCTTCGATTGTTCCTGTGGAGGGGTTAGGCATCTCAGACTCTCTGACTTATGAAGAGGTCCTAGTTGAGATCTTGGATAGGTAGGTTGTTGGTTGCGGGCCAAGGATATGGATTAGTTTAAGGTTATTTAGTGGAACCATAAGGTGAAAGAAACTACATGGGTAGCGGAAGAGTTGTACACTTAGGTATAAGTGGTATGGGTTAGTCGTATGCAGACCAATGTTGGTTGGTGGGTCGGATTTGGTTTCTAGAAGGGGCATGATTTGGGTGGTACGATTTGTATCAGCCGATATGGGTTGTTTGGTTACTTCACTTAACTTTGAACTTGGTAACTTAGGTTGGATCTGAGTACGAATGGGTCACCATGAGCCATAAGCTAGGGCATGAGTCGTACCCAGGACTCGTACCGGGGGATGGTGTTAAAACCTCCTAAGATTCTATTCTTCTAGGGGTACAGTTTATGGGTATTAGTTGTACACTTGGATATGACTTGGGTTTGGGTGTGTCATACCTTGGACATGTTGGGTCCAAGGGGAAAATCCTAGGCAAAAGATGGGTACTACTCGTACAGTATGGGTACGACTTATAAGGGTCAATCGTACCCTATGATGGAATTAAGTGCTATTTAAGTGAGGGCAATCTGAATATTTCACCAGTTATTCTAATAAGGTTCCATGACTTATATTTCACCTTGGAAATTATTTGACCTACTATTCTATTCTTAAACACTTAGAAAACACTCTTAAATCCTCTCTAGAGTTCTTGGGCAAAGGAAGCTACTGTTTCATGTTAAGGAGTAAATTGGGGCTTGTCTTGGTGATTTCTCTCCATCATCATCTTGATTTAAGGCATGTTGTCTTCCCTTATTTTTAGTTCTAACTATAGGCATGGTTTTGTACAATGTTTTCATGGTTTGATTATTGCATGATTTTGCGTTTTCAAATATGATTTAGGGATTTTGGTTATAAATGATGGGTTATGGTTTTCCCATATTTTAATTATTCTTTTCTATGCATTAATGGTGGTTTTGGATAATTGGTTGCATGGAAATGGTTTCTTGGTAGTTACCTTTGGTTTTGGAATTACTATGCCCATTACGACAAGGCCTTAGTTCGTGTCGTGTCAGAGGCTTCACATGAAATTGCATTTGACGTCTAAACTTTGCCTTCCATCCCAAGCCTTGTGGTGTTAGTTCCACTTGATTTTCAGCTTGTATATCCTCCATATATCATCAAAATTAAATCACTAAGCATCCTATAACATCAAAAACCATAGATTATAGCTCAAAACAATACAATATAGAGAACGATAAACTAGAAACTCAAACTAAGAATTAGTGTCGTCCTATTAATCTTTAGCTTAGTGTTTTGACTCTAGGAATGATTCAATTGAATTTGAAACATTATAAACAAGCTGTTCCAAATATAATCACATAATAATAACCTTAGGAACTCATTACACACATCAGAATCCATCGAGATAGACTAGAACAACACCTAACTCAAGCTAGAAACACTAGTTTTCTTGTTCGAACTCTAAGTGACCAAATTAAGTACAAACTGGTTTGAAGGACACCATGAACATTTTAAAAAATTACTTAAGCACTTAGATGTTAAATTATATCATTACTGACACATAAAACACACAATTTGTCCTAAAAACAAGGCTAAATAAGCTAGGATAACAACACTGAGGTTCATAAAACCACCTCAGATAACCACACCACACTTAAAGCCTTGTTCGTCATTGAACAAACCATTATGCTAAGCATCATAAGCTTAGGATACTCTACACTTCTACTACCAGCAAGACACTCAAGCTAATACTACAATGACTACACAGAATGCATGTTTCTATACTAAGCATGTTATGTACACAATTGACAGTTTAAGAATACTACTCCAAAACATCCTAGCCTCAAGAATTCACTCACTTAGTTGCCAAATTCATACATATTTTTCAATCAAATACATCATATAAATCACCCAAAATTCATCAAACATGTGCCCTCACAATAAGAGAGTTACCCATAATCACTCATAATAATGCAATTTAAAACATAATATGTACAAGAATCAAATTACGCTCACCCTCACAAGGAATTCACAAGTTACACAAGATGAACCATATGCTTGACCTTAGTGTATTACTCAACTAATATAAGAATGTTAAAGCTTAGGATCAAATATTTCTTTAAGGATTGGAATGTAGGCTAAGGGATGGGTAGGAATAATTCTGGCTAGTAATAGTGACTATCTTCCTTAATGGCTTTAATAAATCACACATTGCATTCAATTCACCTCTAACAACCCATTTAAACCACTTTTATCCACCCCATCTTTTGTTTTGACCCATCCTATTAGCCTCATTCACATACACTATAGTTGGAGTATGCTATGTACACATCATTCAATTTTTACCCTTCTTCACAATTTTATATTATACACCCCTATGATCTCCACCGTCAACTTAAGTGATTTGCCTTAGTTGAGGTGCACAATGTCCAAGGAGGACCAGGGCCAAAACAGGTTCATCGTAACACAACTAAGCTAAAAAATAGGAATTTCTTTAGCACAAATTTTTCTCACTCCCAACCCCAACACATCAGTTGCATACACCAATAACTATCACATTGGGACTTCACTTTCGCCTTTCTCCTACTAGAATTTCAAACTCCTTAATTAATTTTATACTAAAGCTCTTAGGATCTTTGGATCAAATTAAGCTCAATCAAAGAATGGAATTAAGCTACACATGAGGCTGCCATAGAAAAAGCTAAAGGCTCAATGAGGCTAACTAGGATTATGCATAATGGCAGGTCACAATAAAGTATGAAACAAGGTTATCAAAGAAATGCCTACATCATCTCCTAAACCCACATTCTTTATTTCACTTTACATACACACCAAGCGAGTTCTAGAAATTAAGTGCAATAATAAATATACAAACCACTTTACACACACATGGAACATGCTCAACTCAAGTAGGATCCTCATAGACTTTAAACAAAACAATCACAAGAATTCAACATTAAGACAACAAGTACCTGAGTTATAATCATGAGCCTCAAAGTCTCAAAAGTAGTAATTCATACAATCAACATGCTTTTACAATCAAAACAATTGCATCATGCAATCAAATATATCATCAACAAGAACATCTTACTTATTCCTAACACAAAAATTTTTAAAATTACTCTTAAAAATGTCAATTTCCCCACCCTACACTTTAAAATATACTTAGTCCCCAAAGTATACTTTAAACACAAAGATTGAAATACTTCATGAGGCCTCTAGGCCTAGCTTGTAGCATATTTATACATTAAGAGGGTTCTGGGGTCCCACACTTAGTATCGCCATGCTCCTTAGCTAAGGTTTTCCAGTACCCAGACTTTTCATCAACCCGTGACTCAACAAAAACAAAAACTAATGAAGTAAAAACTAAAAATATAGAAAATAAAACATACCTTAACTTGGGTTACCTCCCAAGCAGAACCTGAGTTAGTGTTGTGGCATGACCTAATCTTTGACTCATCCATTTTTCTTTATCCTCTTCATCCTACTTGGAGACCATCTTCTTATTCATTTCTTACCTTTTGAGTGTGAAATATCAAGGTCAATGGCTTTCCCATCAATAGCCTTTTCAATCTTATCAATCTGTATCAGTTCAGAATGGGGTATTTGTGGCTTGGGCTGCTTAATGAGAAAGTTTGAAGAGGTCTTTGGTGGATTAAATTCCACCACTCCATACTTATTTCTTTTAATCACTACAATCATGCACAAATATTTGTAGTGGGATAGTGTTTTGAGCAATTTTTACACTTTAAAAATTGCCTCTTTATCAGCTAGCCTCATTGTGAGTGTGCCCTCTCTCACATCTATTAATCTCCTCTCTTCACTAAGAATGGATGTCCCAAGATGACTGACACTCTTTTATCTACCTGAAAATCTAAAACAATAAAATCATCAGGAATAATAAACTTACTAACCTTGATGAAAACATCCTCTATGATTCCTTTAGGATGGGCTAGGGTCTGGTCTGCCAATTAAAGTATCATAGAGCTTGGTCTCGGCTTCTCCATGCCTAAAGTGTTGAATAAGGAAAGGTGCGTCAAGTTGATACTTTCCCGCAAATCACTAAGTGCATAAATACCTCACTATTGAAAATTTGAATGGGGAGAGTGAAACTCCCAATATCTTTAAGCATTTTGGGCATCTTCTGCATCACGCAGTACTACACTCCTCAGTGAGTGCTACTGTCTCAACATCTTACAATATAACTTTGTTAGTAACCACATCCTTTAAGTACTTAGTGTACTTGGGCATCCCCTATAAAACATCTAAAAGAGGAAGGTTCATGTGAAGCTCTCTGAACGTGTCAAAGAACTTCATAAAACATGCTTCCTCGTATGCTTTTCTAAGCCTTGTGGGAAAGGTGGTAGTAGTCTCTGCTTCTTCTATTCAACAACTTTCGCTTTTGAGTACTCAGACTTCCTCGACTTTTTAACAGGTTTATCATCTACCTGCTTAGAAGCTATTTCAGCATCTACCTCCTTAGTTGTCTTTGGAGGTTGTTCATTGAGCTTTTTACCATTCCTCAAAGTGATTGCCATTACTTGTTTAGGAGGTTTAGTGTTACTTGGCAAACCACCTTGAGGCCTGACATTTTGTGCCTGCTGTATTTGACAAACCTGCATCTCTAAGTTCTTTGTAGCCACCTACTGAGTCTAGATATCTGCTTCCAACTATGCATGAGATTCTAAAAGTTGTATCAACATATCTTCTATATTGCTAGTTTGATTTGTGTCCCAATTTTCTTAAACCTACTATTGCTAAAACTGTTGCTGTTAGTTGTTCTATGATGGATTTGGTGGCTGAGTCTGCCACTTTATACTGTAGATGTTCCCATAATTCATCTTTTGAGTATTGACCATGAACATCAATGACTCGGGATTTGCAACACACATAGCCGTAAAATAATCACTATTGCAACAAACCTCGCACTAAGTATTTATCTGTTGAATGACATTAACTGTTGCTGCAAGCTGTGTAGTCCCCAATTTCATATTGTTGAACTAAGTAGCTAACTGATTCTGTAGTGCAGCAATTTAAGCTGATATAGCAATAAATTTTTCCAACTCCAACACACCTACAATTTCTTTTGTAGCACTTCTTGAGTTAGAATGCCACTTAGGATTCGCTTGTGCAACCCGGTTAAACAAGATGTACAACTCATCATAAGTTAATTCTAATGCTTGAACACCTACATTTGAATAAAGAAATTTTTTTGTGTTGTGATCAAGTGCCTTAACAAAAGTGTGAGCTAGTACCTCATTAGACTATTGATGATATGGACAGTCCCTAAGAAGAGCTTTGAACCTTTCCCACGCATGATATAAGTTCTCATCTGGCTTCTGTTTGAAGCTCATAGTCTCACTGCATAATCTTATATTCTTGCTTGATGGAAAGAATTGGAGGAGGAATTTCCGGGCTAAGTCATCCCAGGTTATGATTGAACTTGCCGGCTCAGCGGTCAACCACTTCTTCGCTTCCTTGAACAGTGAAAAGGGGAAAAGTGTAGCCTAAAATCGTTAGTTGACACTCACTGATCTCCAAGAAGTTCTATAGATGGACTTGTGGATCTTTATGTGATAGTCCTATAAACTGTCCACTGCTTATCAAAAGCTGCACCATGTTCTGTTTAAGCTCAAAGTTACCTCCAGTAGCCGGTTTTTGAAAATGAGAGGTCAAATTTATCGAAAGTGGGATTGCCACTTCACGAACTGTCCTGCGGGCTGGTAGATCTTCATCCATGAGAGTAGAAGTGTCTTATTCCTCTTGAATTTATGGGAATTGATGGAGAAAGACTGCTTCTCTCCTCAATTGATGAAAGCATTGCTTAGGTTCGGGGCTTGGTTCAACCAATTCCCTATCCCTTGCCAGCTTGCTAGTCTACAAACCTATTTTCTGCAAATTCAATACCTAGACCAAGTGTAAAGCACCAAAGAAATCTAAAAAGTAAATCTAAAACAAAAATAGATGCCAATTTACAAGTCCCCGGCAACGGTGCAAAAAACTTATTACGCCCAAGTGCACACACAAGTGTATGTTGTCTCACCAAGTAATAAAGTGGCCTTAAGTAAAGACAAATATGGATCCCTCAGAGACTTGTGTTAAGAACTATCCAATTCAAGTTTGACTATTGAGATGAAATTGGTGCACACATAGCAAAAAGAGTTTTGAAAGCTTATAACTAAAATAATGTGGAAAAGTAGAGACTTTGTACATTCAATAGAGGAAAACCCAGGGTTAAAGCACTACGAAAAATCACACTACACTATTGAAATTAATTCATTAGATTACTTATCGTGGTTGTTGATTCAGGGGGTTGATATTATGATCATGGTCGCTTGAGCCTCTAATCACCTATCTAACTTAGACCCACAACTACATCGTTGAACGGGATATGAGAACTAAGCTAAACGCATTAATATTTTATCCCGTAGTAAACCAAATAAGTCTTCTAGGTATATCTCTATCCTAGACACTAATTAAAATCCCTTATTTATAAAAGAATAAGACCCTTACCCTATTTATCCCCACGTTCTATCTTCTTATTCCCCATCTCGAGCTTACAAAGTCAAAAATTGATATATTCTAAGGGTTTCAAATCCTTAAAATAGTTATGAAAAGAATAAATAAACAACCAAATATGTAACCGATCCAAACAAACTCAATTCAAAGCAAAAGTAAACATGTTTTTGGCCTTAACCCTGGAAAGGGGGCGTTTAGCCGCTAATGGACATAATCGTAACCACGATGAATGAATACATATTATAATACATAAACCAACTAATTTAAAGAGAAAAAAAATCTAATTGAAGTGTTTTACGTACCCTCTCTAAGCTCCAAATACATCCCAAAAGTGTTTAACAATGAGTACAAGTGTCCTACTTATAGGATACAAGTTTGGCCATGTGGGAATAAGGGTCACAGTGCACTGATTTCTCCATGGGAGTAAGGGGTGTGGAGCATTGATTGATCTAATAGACTAAAGGGTGAAACACATTTACTTATCCACTATACTAAGGGGTGCATTGTCCCTCTATCACGAGGCTTCACTGGAAATTGCATTTGACGTCTACACTTTGCCTTGTGCATTTGCCTTCCATTCCAAGCCTTTTTGTGTTATTTACACTTGATTTCAAGCTTTTATATCCTCCATGTATCATAAAAATCAACTCACCAAGCATCCTATAACATAAAAAACCACATATTATAGCTCAAAGCAACACAATATAAAGAACGATAAACTAGAAACTCAAGCTAAGAACTAGTGTCGTCCTATTAATCTTTAGCTTAGTATTTTGACTCTAGGCTTGATTCAATTGAACATTAAGCATTAAAAAAGTTTTTCCACACATAATCCCACAATAATAACCTTAGGAACTCATTACAAATGTTAGAATCCATCGAGATAGACTAGAACTAACACTAGTTTTCTCATTCGAACTCTAAGTGACCAAATTAAGTATAAACTTGTTTGAAAGACACCGTGAACATTATAATCAAGTACTTAAACACTTAGATGCTAAATTATATCATCATTTACACATAAATCACATAAGTTGTCCTCAAAAAAAGGCTAAATAAGCTAGGGTAACAACATTGAGGTGCATAAAACCACCTCAGATCAAATATCCATAAAGCCTTTAACAAAACTAAAAATCAACCTAAGTTGGGACATGAGCTTGACTCTGAAAATGAAAATAATAATGTTAATGATAATGTAAACTCTTCAATTCTAGTCTAAGAAAGGAAACTAATGAATTGACCAAGTCTTCTGAAGAATGAAAGCTCACTACTTCACCACCATCGACTGATGAACCATGCTGATCCACCTAAAACATCACAAGAAAAATAGAGGTATCTTCGATGCCTGCATCACGTGGGGATACACTATCAAAAAATGGTTAGTGGGTTGAGCTCTAACATATAACTCAGGGATAGGAGATAAAATAATGCCAAGTCACATCTAATTCAAAACCATGCAAACATTATCACATACATAAATAATATGCTAGGATAGGGAACAAGATTTAACATGAAGTAAACCATTATCCTAGACTATGTAGCTTAACTATCATAGAGGGAACCCATGGGCTATATGGGTTCAGCTACCCCTGTTGAACAGGCTCAATGCGTGTTATCCACATGAACCGAAGAAAAACTGAGGGAAAGATAAATCCATCAAGGTAACTAGCTGTCTTAAATGTATATATAGAAAGTGTGACCCATGCACACGGTCATAAAGACCAAACCTCACTACAATAACCATGAGTTTCTAGTATGTCATTCAAGACCCACACCTTCATGGCTTTCCTACATAACCCCCATTAATCTTAATTTAAAGAAAGTTTTACATAACCCATTTATTAACCAATGAACCAACCGTTAAGGCACACAATATGTATCGTCATACACTTACACTTGTAAGATTATCTCTATGCCATAACAATCACATTAACTTAGGGGAATGCCTCGACCCTATCTGTTCATTAAATAAAAACATAGTCAATATGGTCTTAAAAGTCCATGTTTATTGTTTAACTTTTTATGCAATACGATAACATAGGTGAGTAAGTCAAACCATGTGACAATTCCACAACTAAAAGTCATTTACACAAGTGAGTTGAGGGAACACAATTATTCAAATCAATTCTAATTTAAAAATATCAATTTGGGCAAAAACCATGTCCCCTTAGTTTAATCATCATTCTCATGTACCCCACAAGTTTAAAAATATTAATAAAACATAAATAATGCATAATAAATCATAGAAAAATCATTTAAGAATCAACAATGCCAAAACCCTCAATCATAACAAAATCCACATTCAGATACATACAATTTAACCATGTAAAACCTATGTTTTTCATAAAATAAGAATCTAGGAAGAGTAACATGCATAAAACACCAAAATTTATAGAGAGAAATAAACCCTTGAGACCTTAGATGACTAATTTCTTAGAAACCCTAAGTATCTTGACCTTGGAGTGTTTAGAGAGAAGAAAGTATGTTTTGATTATGTGATGAATGAGAAATAACCCCCTTGAGTTCTTTATAGACGTAGGGTCTGAGTAAGGAAAAAAAGGAATTAAATAGAATGCCCGTAATGAATAGACTAAAAATTATCGCCCAGTTGCTACGGGTGACCTTACAACTAGTAGGGTCACCTTACAACTTGTAAGGTTCCACTCGTAGTCTTGAAAGTGTCCATGATCACTAATACTAACTTGGATACGAGTCATTCCATATGAATCGTACTCAGTCATTATGACTCGCATGGTCCAAGGCTACAAAAGATACCATACAACTCATTTTGAGTCCTTACAACTAGTAATATATATATATATATATATATATATATATATATATATATATATATATATATCACATACATGTGCATAAGATAGAGAGAGAAGTAATAAGAATGGAAATAGGGGCAGAGTTAGAGTGGATGATAGGGGTTCGAACGAACCCAGTAACTTTTATGCGGATCCTTAATTTTTACTGAAAAATCAAGATTATAATATATAATTTTAAGTGTGAACCGATAGCTAAAGGTTAGCGGATGGTTCGTTGGTTAATATGTTGATTTCAAAGTGTTGCAACCCTGGGGATGTAGGTTCGCACCTACTTTTTACATTATTTTTAATTACTTTACTTTCTTTGCTTCAAGGAAGTTTTTTTCCTTTACTCAAATATATAGATCTTTTTGTATGCTTTTGAAAAGCATAAATATTATATTCGAATAAAGTAAAAAAGAAATGTCTTAACTAAAACAAAAATAATATAAAGCTTAAAATTGAAAAAAGTAGAAAAACAAAGTTTTCTACTCTAAAATAAAACTAGGTAGATTTTTAAGAATCTTTTTCAAAAAAAACATAGAACTTACACTGATATGTGTTTAAGTAGTTCTCGCCTTTTTAATATGTTAAATATCGCTACTTGTTAGTTAGTATGACGGTTGTTATGCCTTAGCTTGAGACCGAACCCACAAGCCTCAAATCCTATTACCACCTCTGAGTCGAAAGAAAAAAAGTAAGAAAAAGAGAAAACAAAAAGCAGTAGACACTTGAAGAAACAAAAGAAAAGGAGAGATACACCTACACACTTAAAAAAGGAAAACAAAAAGAACACATGCACACAAATGGGAAGAAAAAGAAAACTAAGAGAAAACAAGAAAAAAGAGATTAGAAATAAGAAGTAAAACTAAAGAAGTAGAAACAAGAAGTAAGAAAAAGAGAGAAATGAGAAGTACGAAAAACAGAAAACCAAAGAAGTAACAAGACGAAAAATAGAGAGTTGTCAGGGTTTAGAGTTTGGGTCGCCATTTCAAGCTTTCGGTAGCGATGTTCGTACTTCTATTTTTAGTTAATTCATCCTTAAGTTCTTAATCAATTCTTTTCTAGTTATTTTTTTAATTGAAATATGATATAATATTTAAATAGTTTTATATAGTATTTAGTATGAAAAATTTATTATTCATATATAATTTATGCTCTATATCTTTATTTGTAATTTGCTTGTTATTTTGAAATAATGTTAATTAGATTGACTTTGAAGTTTAGATGAGATAACTTTTAAGGTTAATAATGTTAAAGGATGTAAACTTACGTTTAGTTGACATTAGTATGTAGTTGTATTATAAATCACAATATATGAATCATGCATGCAAAAAAAAAGTTAAAAATGCATCACACAATACATATACACAATACACACACTTGCACACCATTATATAAGCATAAATATAACATCAAATACAACATACTTAAGGAGAAAATAAGGAAAAAATTAGAAAAAGATAAGATAATAAGACATGCATTTATTAGAAATAAAAAGAAAGAAAAAGAAAACAAAAAAGAAGAAAGAAAACAAGAAAAAAATAATAAAATTTAACACCCAAATAAAAAGGAAAGAAAAAACTAAGAGTGAAGGAGAAATCAAGTTGGGAGTTCCAGGTTTTGATCGCGGTTCCATGTACATGGATCTTGAAATTTAGCTATTGTTAATTTTGCCAATTCATAGATTATATCTTTTCTTTTGTTGTGAAACCATTTTCCACGTACCCCTCAATCTCTCTCTTGAATAGTTTAATGTCTTGATTGTGCGGAATTTGATGTTGATGTTATAAAATTGCTCAAAATTTAATGTGTTTAACTTGTTAATATCTTCAAATTTCTATCTCGTTAGATTTAGCATAAAATTAATATGATAATGAATAGCGTATTGCATGTTTAAGCAAAATCACCGTCTAAATCTAGGCTTATCTTCATATTTTTGTGTTCTTAGTGATGATATGTGTTTAACTTGATGAGTTGATATGATGAAAATAGTTAATATCAAAATTGACTGCTTTGTTTCAGCCTTAGTTTCAGTTACTGGGTCTTATTTTTCTTTCATCTTTGAAAAGTATAAGAAGAAAGAAGAAAAGATTTAAATAATACAGGAAGAGATGACTTCACAAATAAATGAAACTTTAATACAATTAGTAGAAAGATTTTTTTAGCAAGTATAGAACTTTAAAGTAATTAACAAGTTTGTTGTTTGCATAATTAACGTTAGCTGCTTCTAAAAGACATATATATTTAATGCTTTGATATATAATAAATTTTTATTTGATTCAATTTAATTTATTCTTTGGACAATTTTGTTTCCTTTGAAAAAATAGTATTGTTAGAATGAGTTTTGATTTTTTATCAAAAGAAGCCAGAAGTCAAGTTACTTATATAAGTGATAATTAACAATGAAATCGGAAAGCACGACTATCGATCATTTATTTTAATAAAATTAACTTATCATTTGGAAGTTAATTTAATTGGGGTAGATAATTTAAAGTACCCTAGATTCTTGCCCAGACTCGGGTGATGAGTTGTGCGTTTATTCATGACCCATTGTAATTGTAATGACCCTCCAAGTAATTTTCTATATTTCAGTATATTTCACTATTTAAAGCCCTTCCAAAACTTTCCCAAGTCTTTTACAACTTGCTAAAGATAATGGATTAATTTTTGAGTAGTTCATTTATTTTTTAGAGCCAATTTCCTATTTTAAACTCTTCGCTGGTAAGAATTGACTACCGGGAAAAATCTTTAGTGAAACAACCTCATATGCCAATTCGCCTTATCCCAACAACTCCAAAACATTGATTTTAGGCTAGGAAAACCTTTGGTTCAGATCTTGAGGCTGCCAAACTCATTCCAAGCTATTGATAAGAAATTGATAAAAATAGCCCATGGGTGTGAGGCTCACTTTTGGTCGAAATAACCTCGGATGGAAATTTCAACTGTGCCATTAAGTTTGAACATCAAATTTGATAGGGTAGCACAGTTCGTTGCATTCAGGAGATTTTGTCTGATAGGGGTCGGTGGAAACTTGGAAAAATTCTCAAGTTTTAGTTGGTGCATCCGCTAAAGTGGCTAGTTGGTCTCTTTAATGACCTGACCTTGTTAGCTGAGCGATGCTAAAGTGGAGCCTGTCCACTAAAGAGAAGGTTGCTTAATCGGTTCCTCGCCTGCTTTAGCTAAAGGGATAGGTTTGGCAAGTACCGCTTAAGCGGTACTTGACTGCTCTTAAGTAGTACTTGGAGGCCATTAGATCCTCCACCAACCATATTTTCTCCCTATTTTTTCACAAGTTCAAGAGCTTGGATCCCTAGAGAGTGTGAAAAGTTGGGGGAGCATTTAATAAGTGATTTTGGGATGGTTGTGATCTTGAACTTCTCAATTTTTCATCATAATCTTGGTAAGTTTTCATTAAATCCATGGTTAATTATAATTTATTTCTCAAAATCCTTAGATTATTAGTGGGTTTATTATAACATCATTTGAGCTCAAAATTTACTCATTTTTGAGGATAAATGCTCCTTGAGTACGAAGGAACGTGCTGATGATTTTAAAAGTGCAATTTTGCAAGCAGACCCCCACATGACATTTTTTCACAATTATAAGTTCAAAGCATAAAAATACAATACGTGTACTATTATTCTCATATTGATGAATAGGTTATTATTTTGCTAGCGTGGCATCATGTGGCACTTCTCAAAAGGGAAAATTGAAGATTTAATGACTTCTACTAGGCTTTCTTTAGCTTCCAAGCTAGATTTATCCTTCACATAAATTGGGCTAATTTATAGTATATTTACGATAATGTGCTAGATATGGGTTGTGAATTAAATCTTGGAAGTATATTTAACACAATATAGATCTCTTAGCCAATTAAGAAATAGTAAATTAGGCATAACTGACTTAGCATCTCATCTTTAGGTAGATTTGCTATCTTAGGAATAAATGTGGCTTATTTAATATCTAGTAGTGAATTTATATACTTTAGCCTAATTTGGGATATAATTTACCTTAGAATGGATTTGGGGATTAAATGTGGGCCCCTTTGGCTTACCTTAGGCGAAGACTATTATTTGTTTCTTATAGAATTAATAGGCATATTACAACTTCTAAATGTATATTTTATAGCCCGAGGAGGATAGATATATGATTATTTATACTATATTGATACTTGGGAGATGATACTAGCTCTGGTTTGAGTTCGACGATTTATGACATTAAGACTAATTCATTTCCGGCACTATTCATGATATGAGTTTTGCTTGGAATCCTAAAAATGATGATATGAGTTTTAGTTCAAGTCCGACAAATGATGATATGAGTTTTGGTTTAAGTCTGGTACATGATGATATTGAGTGCCCGTTCAAGTTCAATATTAAGAGGTTATTTATGGCAGTTATAGAACCTATTTGAGTATGGTGATTTTGAAATAGAAGGATTCATGGTTATGATTTTGAGATATGGCTACTTGATATAATTCCAGTTATTTACTTTCTTTTTATTGCACCCTCCGACTTATGAGGGCTGCGTTGGGTCATTTACTTTTTCACATCTACTGGCTTATGGGCGCCAATCTTGTAGTAATAGTTATGCTTTCTTCCATATTATTGTTGTTTTAGTCATTTATAGTTATTCCAAGTTCGTCCTCAAATCTTGACTTAGAATATTTACCTCATATTTTATTATATTTATATTATGATTTAGTTTAGTTGATCGATGATGCCTACTAAGTACTCATGACTTTGGTAACATACTATACTTATGTACCTTTTTGGTGCAGATCTGAGTACTGGTGGCTATTGTTGATGTTGTGATCATGCTGGTTAGTGTTTGGAGGTAGGGTGCACTCTCAAATTTGAAGTTGACCTTTTTTTCCTTATTCTATTTTTGCTTATTATTTCTATATTCGAGATAAGTACCATATTTGACTATGATAGTACTCATACTCTTTTGATTTAGTGGCTTTTGTATCAACACTACTAGGTCCTGGGATGTTACTATTATCTTATCTATCTTTCATATTATTGTTACTCCTTAATGTATTATTGTGAGTATTTATCTTGCATATTTTCAGTAGTATGCCAGTTTCCACCGAATTAGTCTATTGCTTATAGCTTTGGGCTACGATTTGGCTTATCTAATGGTAGAATAAAGTAGGTGCCATCATGGTTCATAAATTGGATCGTAAAAAATTGATATAAGAGAACTAGGTTTACCGATATTGTTGGTATAAGAGCAAGTATCTAGTAGAGTCCCACGAGTCAAAATAATGACGTTCATTTCTTATCTTCGGGAGGTTATAGGAAATTTTAGGAGATCTTTATATCTTTCACTCATTTTCTGTTGAGAGTATGACTTGATTTTCAAGATTATTTTGGTTTCACTCTTTCGCAGATAGCTAGGACTCATGCTACCACTACACAAGATGAGGACCCCAAGTTTGTGACTAGAAATCCTTCCGCAATTCTTGGATGACCCTAATGTCAAGGACATCCGACTAATGTGGCCCCAATTAGAGATTAGGATAGGGGGCATTTACTAGACCCTATTCCCGCACCTGTGCCAGAGATTCCCCTACCCTATCCAATGGTGGGCTAGGGACTAGATCAGGCTCCACCAAGGTTCATTTTTTGTCACTTCTTAAGGATACTTTGGTTCAGCTCTTGGGTTTAGTTGGTGGCGCGTTGTCTGATGGTGGCCAGTTTGCTGATTAGAGTGGTATAGAGGTATGGGTAAATTCTTTAACTACGACACCTAGAGTTGAGATTCCTTCACTGTTGGTAGTTTCTTGTCGATAGTTTCCCAACCTACTATGTCTGTTTAAGAGCAGAAGATGTTTGGTAGTTTCTTGATATTGATTCCGCCTAGGTTTTTTGGTACACCAGGCGAGGGTGCTTATGAGTTCTTGGTTGGTTATGAGGAAAAGCTTTGTAATTTAGGCCCAGTTGAGAGTTATGGTGTCGACTACACTACTTTCCAACGACATTAGTGGAGAGGTGATCTTGATTCAAGACCACCTGGATGTCCCCAACTGACATGGACTTAGTTCTCTAAGGTTTTATTGGAGAAGTATATGCCTTGTAGACTTAGAGATCACCTCAAAGTTTAGTTTTCAAGATTGGAGTAGGGCTCAATGACTATTGTGGAGTATGAGGCTTGCTTTCATGAGTTGGCAAGGCATGCTACATCTGTTCTGCCGATCTAGTATGAGCGGGCTTAGTGTTTTGTTTGGGGATTGAGGCTTCCTCTTCACATGTCCACACAGAGTTTGGTTGCAGCTGGTAAATCCTTTGTTGAGGTTTCGGATCATGCCCAGGTTATGGAGGAGATGAATTACAAGTCCCAAGGGGGCAACAATAAGAGGTCGTGTTATCAAGTAGTTTCAGTGGGAGTCGGAGTGGCGAATGATTCAGAGGTAATGGTTCTCAGGGTAGGTACCCTCTAATTAACCGTATCAACATTAGGGTCATCTAGTAGGCCTGTTCATGTTACACTTTATCTAACCATTGGAGGCCAGTTTAGTTACAATGATTATTCTGGCCAGGGTAGTGGTCAACCTTTAAGAGGTTCATCTTCTGGAGTTGAGGTGGTTATTCCAATAAATCGAATCTTCTAGGTTTAGTACGAAGCCATGGGCATGTTATGGTTGTAAGGCCTTTGACTATTTCTTAAGAAAGTATCACAGCCGTAGGGCAGTTGTTCCAGCAACTCAGAGTGTTTAGCTTATTAGGAAAGTGTTGCCCCTAACTATAGGTGGTATCAATGTGTCATAACCCGATTCATGAGTCGTGATGGCACCTACTAAGACCCACCAGTAGGTAAGCGAACACCATAACCCAGAGCTAAAGAAATGGGTTACTTTGATAGAAACGCCCGACAAGGGCCACAATATATGAACGAAAACATAAGCAACACTGTTCCATAATAGACAATCAACTACAGATACCAATTCCCATGACCTGGTACTATCAGTACAAGAGAATCTAAGTTCAACAATAGGAAAACAACTCAAAGTCTAAATAGTCTTATACATCCATCTTGAATATAAAAGACTGAATAAAGATAGGAGGGAAACGGGTGACTCAAAACTCTAAGAGCTCATATTGTCTCCAAAAGATCAACACTGCACGATCTCAACTCTATGGCGGCAACTAATACACGTGTCTGCACCAAAAAGGTACAGAGGTGTAGTGTGTGTACTAAGAAAATGGGTACTCAATAGGCATCATCGGCCGACTGAGCTAAATCATGATAGAAAGATGATATAAAGTAAGATAATATTTCTAAGTCAAGGTATAGAATCGAACCTAGATCAACTTCATCATCAGTGTATATAATCAATAATCAAACTAGAATAAAACTATGACATATCCATTCATCATGTGCCAATACCATTATATAAAAAGTAAATGATCTAAGGCATAAAGCATCACTAACAACCACAATCGCAATAAGGCTAAGATGATATACTAACATTCATTAAAGCATAAGTAAAAAAAACCCACAACAGCGTCCCATACTACCAGAGAGTACACCCAAAGAAACATAAAGTAAAGAAGTCATCACGATGTCCCATACCACCGGAGAGTACATTAAGAATCAACCATTTCGGTAATTAAACACATAGCCAACTTCTTGTTATCCATGGTTTACCACCTTTCATGTAAACGGTTATTAGCCAAGTTCATGATCATCATCCATTACCACAATCGAAATACACATGTCAAGTACTCATAACCATAGACATGTAGCCAATTAGACCTCTAACTCATCAATATGCTCTATCTACTTACTATAAACCAACCAACACTTATTATTAAACTACTAGTTTGCTAGTCATCATAAGGCCTCCAATCATTAGCCTATCCGATTCTTTATATACTCCTTCTTCATGAAGTAGCAACTAATGATGATTCACTAGATAGCTAACATCCACATCAAGTCAAGATGTACAACTAGATCATAATCATCACTTAACCAAAGCCCATTCCTAGTTATCATAGGTACACTAGTCATTATATAGTAAGAGGTTACATATTATAAAAAAGACTTATCCATTTATTAACCAATGCCTTTTAATAGTTAGCACCTTAATTCTCTAAGTCCTCACTAATCAACCACGACATTACATACTAGACATCAATCATTAATCATTAACAATGGTAAGTATATTATAATTATTAGCCATTTTACAACCATAATTACTAGTTACCACATTTTAACTAAGCAAGGTCCACCAACTAGTATTCTAGGCTTCCAGCCATCAAGTAATATAGCCACTTTATATAGACAACTAGTTATCACATAACCCATTTTACTAGGTGAAATTTCATAATTTATCTATTTAATCACACCAAATATATCCACTAGGTGAATCCGTACTTATACAGATGATTATATTTACCAATTAGTCTTAACTTAATATTCGGCATATTCTATTTCTATTCACTAAATAGTATTAAAAAGAGCCATGCCACTTAACAAGTGATTAATGGTAGATAATTATTGACAAATTTCCAAGGAAAACATCATATCCCTAATGCACATACAGACATAATAATACAAAGGCATAACCACACATATACTTATGTATTTATATATGCTTACCATACATAGCATCACCATAACATCAATATGTCCTCAGGGTTTACTGGGCATCATCAAAACATCAATACCTCTTCCAGATTTACCGGACATCATCATAATATTAATATATCCTCCTTCCTTTCCTGGAATCAAAATAGCATCAATATATCCTTTGGCCTTGCTGAGCATTAACATAACATCAATACACCCTCCGGCCTTGCTGGGTATCATCATAATATCAATATGTTCGTCGGCCTTGCTGAGCATCAATATAGCATTAATATCCATCAAGACATCAATACACACACACAAACACATACACACACACATATATATAGGTAAATCAATAACAAATGCAAACCCAACAAATAATGGAGTGGGAAAAGAAGTAAGAAAAGGCATATCATAGCTTCTTACCACTTATTATTAATGCAATGTATTAGTAGGTGCATGAGCATGTGTATTCAGATTGTAGGAACATATCACACATTACCGGCTTAACATGATTATTAGCATGGTCAATAACAAGCCATGGTTATTGATGAGTGGTGAATTTACCGTTCATTTGCACTTAACATTCATGCACACTACTATGATTTGAAGACAAAAATGAGACAACATTGTGATTAAATTCACTAATTTCCACATTTCGTAGGTATACAGGTGATGAGATAGAAGGATGTGGAGTTGAGCTGAAAAGGAACAAAGAGGAGAAAAAAGTGCACAGTTGAAGGACCATGTAAAGAATGAGGCTCAGTTACCGCGATCGTGGTCTGAAGGCTGCAATCGCGGCCAATTAAGAAGGTTAGCAACTGCAATTGCGTGGATCTACCTACATTCGCGATAGCCAAAATTGCAAAAAATCTGGTGCGATCACACAAATATAGGATTAGGCCTAGGGCAGTTTTATAATTTTCAGTTGCCGACCCCAAATCCCCTAAAAGCCTAAAACCCTTTCCCATTTTGGCCATTCTAGAGACTAGAAATATTTGGAATTTGAAGTTGAGACCCTAAATTATGCAAGAATTATAATTTGATTTGAGACTTTGAATTTAGTAATTTCTTGAAGAATGGATATTTTGCACAACCCTTATGGTATATTTTTCTCTCCTTTAATCATGAGTAGATAAATTTCATTTTTTTGGGGCATACCCATAGTGGTGCATATTTATTTTTGTTGTTGTTTTTATTTCCTTCTAGGTGATCACCGTAGCATAAAAGGAACCATGATTGACAATCCTAGTCAAAATGGGTCTTTCAATGGCCCTCTTGATGACGAGGAGTAATTCAATGATATTGGTCGATTAGTTGCTATTCGTATCCCACCTACTCATAGGAATGGTGTATTTCATGTCACAAGAATCATGTTGCATATGCTACAAATGAAGGAAATTTTTGGGGGACAATCCTATGAGGACCCCAACTTGCATTTAAAAAACTTCATTGAAGTGTATGCACCCTTTGATATTGCACACATAACCCAAGGGTCTATTTAGCTTCTTGTTTTCTTGTTCTCATTTTCTCTAATAGGATAGGCGTTATTATGGCTTCGATCTCTTCGGATCGGGTCAATAACTTCATGGGATGAACTCACCGTGGTCTTCCTTGACTGATATTTCCCTCCATCCAAAATTCTACAATTGCGTGATGAGATTATGAACTTTAGGTAGTTGAATAGAGAACCCTTGTATGAAGTGTAGGATAGGATCAATGAAAAACTCATGGAATGTCCCAACCATGAGGTATCGGATAAGATGCTTATCCAAATATTCTACCAGGATCTTGATGCGCTCAACAAAACCGTGGTAGACAATGCAGCGGGGGGATCTCTTATAAAGTTAACTTATTATGCGACTTCAAATTTTCTTGAGGAAGTTACCAATCAAAACTAGGGATGGCATACCCAGGATACTGAAGTTCTGGAAGGGTCTCCTATTACCATCGTGGTTAACAAGGAACAACAAAAGAAGGATGAGGAAAGATAAAAGAATATGGCAAAACTGTTAACACAATTGGAGCTTTTAACGAAACATGTGATGGGTGCACCCACATAGGTGGTAAATGCCATATCATCCAAGGCCTATGATGAAGAAAAGTACAAGAAGATTGATGAGAAGTATTTGGCAAATTATTCGGGGGTTCCTACCCCGCGTATCAAAGACAAGGTGGGAATCAAGGTTGGAAAAACCATGAATATGGCCATGATTAGAAGGATAGAGATCATAATTATGACAGGTATATGCCCCCTTATGACTAGGAGAAGAACAAAGATGGTAGAACTGTCGACCCCAACAAGATGTTTTGGCAAGGATTTTGATGAGTAACATGACTCGAACCAGGGCTTTGTCGTAATAGGAAATCCCAAGCCTAACCAGGACCTGGAACCACCCCCGTTACCCAACTCAACCATCATTCACATACCTTGAGTTAGATAAAGTCCAAACATATAACAAGAAAGCATATCCACCCATGTGGTGACTCTGGGATAATCTGTATCTGAGACCAACCCAACCAAGTTCAACCACCTAATGACCAACCAAACCAATACCAAAACCCATAAACCAAAACCTTATTATAATAATCCAATGTACGTATATATATGTAGATAAAACATAACCAGTCCATACCATACCCAAGTCCGCAGTTGTCCATACAAAGCCTCTAGACCAACTAAAGAGTACCTAGTCGTGACATGCCCCCAAACATAGTAAAAAAAAAACCAAAGTCTATGAAAGACAAAAAACATGTAAAGTAAACCATGACATGAAATAAATACCTTCCAAATTATGAAGCTCACCACTTCAATCCAATATTGACTATGCCTGAATCCGATTACTAAGCAGGAGAAGTAGAATGGCCAGTCCCTACGTAGCGTGGGTATACAGCAGCCCGAGGATGGGTTAGTGGGTGAACACTAGCATGCACTCAGGACAAGGATAGAACAATGCCATTTTAAAACCAAGTAAAACCATCCATAATGTATACAACCATACATATATTAATATAACCATACAGGGAAAGGGAACCGGGTTTAACATGCCATTAAAACCTTTACTTGGGCTGTGTAGCTTTGTCGTCCTAAACTAGCAATGGGCTATATAGGTTTAGCTCCCCCTATTGAAAGGGAACCAGTGCATGAAGCTGCATGACCTGGGAAGAAAACCTAGGATGACTAGTACACCCCCTAAATACAAAGTGTGACATCATGTACACGGTCACCAAGACAAAGCCTCATATCAGCAAATATGAGTTTCCAGTTTTAGTCCCTCCCGGGACCTCAAATTCCATGGCTTTGCTATCACACCCTGCTATTATTAGCCAATTAAAACCATTACCAAGCAACCAACCAATCAATTAACCAAGGACATTAGTAGTGGTATCGTCATACCGACTGTACTTGCAAGTTTTATCCATAGCCAACTATATGTAGGTGTAAGGGATTCCATGTAACCTTCCATTAACCATATTAAACTACTTAAGGGATACCCATGTACTCCACAAGCATAACCAATTTCATAGCCATCAATTTTTTACCATTTAATCCTTCCAAACCATATACACCAATTATACCATTTAAAACCATTCCAAACCATTTATGACCACACCAAACATTTTAAGCATTTATATCATTTAAACTATAAAAGACCATCAAAATCTATTTAGGGTTCCATTACCAAACCAAACCATGCATAAGTACAAATGGAATTTTAATAATAGAGTGAAAACATTCTTTTAGGCATTTTATCAAAAATGTTGAGGGCATACCTTTACCGAAACCAAAACCAAATATAAACCACCATAATTAAGGTTACTCAAGATCCATTTGTTAAGCCATAACTAACCAACACCCATATGTGTAAACCATTACAAAAAACTGTAAAAAATATAATTTAAACCAATACCAAACCATATGCATAAAGACCCTCAACATATATTTGCAAAACCACTGATAACGCTCAACTTACACGTCAAATTAAGTGTAAGGCGGTCGTCGTCAATATATTTACTCAACTTTAGAGTTGGATTCAAATCCACGAAGAACAATGTGAGTGGTGATCAAATTAATTCAAAATGATAAATACAAGTTAAATTCAAACAAATGGTACAAAAAGATAAAATATAGGAGATAGGTTCCTACACTAGTATTTCTTTTTTTTTTTTGGATTTTTCTAGTATACATTTGAGGCTACAGATAATTAGAGTTTAACAATTAAGCACGGATCTTGGGATTATTCATCACTAAGGGAGTGACATATGGGAGTTAGTAATCAACATCAATTTAGTAAGTCAAATATAGGTAGGCTTGGTTATAGATTTTGATACTAGTATTTTGACAGAACACCACAATTTTACCCATTGATTCTTCCAAATTCCGAATAAGTGTGTTCAACATTTTGAAACCACAACCTCAATATAGGCATCCCTATTTATAGGATGATACCCATGGTATAGTCAACCTCATATTCACCCTTATGTCTAAGATAGTGAAAATTTAGCAAACTACACACATAATTGTCTATCATAGCTTTGGTTTTTACATCCTTCTTTTAAGGATGATATGGATTTCTACACTTCACCCAAAACCCTTTCTTCGAAGATGGCCTTGAGCTTTCTAGAGCTTATAACTTTCACTCATCAAACCCATGTGGGTATTTGGGGCTTTCACCTTCAAATCCCAACCAAATTAGCATATCAATGATAAAACCTATAAACATGAATTACCAAATAGATGCTAACAATAACAACTCACACACACTTTAACCCCTATTCACACATAACCCCAAGAGAGACATGTAGCTACACATAAGATATATAAGCATAGATATACCCATAAGCACCATCGAAATAAATAGTTGAATTTTTGAGCGAATGTTACTTCAATCTTGGCTCTCCCACAATATCAACAATGGTAGTGAGAAAATCTTACTCTTCGAAAGTCTCCAATGTATTCTTCACCCAAAATTTACACAATATTTTCTTCTAAAAAAATAGAGGCTACAGAGTCAAGAGCTAAAACCTAAAATTAGAGAAGATAGAATATGATACATGAATCAAGGGTGGGTATTTTTGGCAAAAATTGGGATCGACCACGTATATTTCCAGATTTTCCCTTGGGTTGAATTCTTCTGCTAATCCATGATCGCGTGATTCTGGAAGCGACTGCACTTATGCGACTAACTTTTGGAATCGCATTTGATTGACTTTTGATTAAATGCCGCGATATCGGTCAATGGATCGTGACCATGGTACCGGAGGCCTTGCTGCTCTTCAACTGCACTTTTCTTGCTCTATTTTGATCATTTTCAGCTCCCATCCATATTTTTTAATCTCTTCAACTCTATGCCTTCAAAGAATACATATTAGTATATTTTATCTCCAATATGTCTTATTCATACATTCACAATAAGGTAATATGCACAAATGTTTAGTGAGGATGAGTGGTAAAATCACCACTGATCAACCACCATTTATGATTTATAAATCAATGTTTAAAATACCATACATATGTTTTTTGTTAGGACTAATAATGAGGGAAGGAGTACATACCTTATACAAGAAAATTCCAAAGAGAAACATGAATCTTGAGCCCTTTGAAGGACACATAAAGAAAACCTAGCCTCCAATATTCAAGAGTGAGTTTGAGAGAGTATTTAAATTGTTCCCATCCTTTAATAAGTGTAATGAGAGGTTACCAAGGGTTATTTAACATGAGACCATAAGGGATTTGAAGTAGGAAATGTACCGACTACCCTTGACTTAAAATTAAAACAAGCCACATCCAGGGGTATGATTCACCTATACCATCCGTATCCTAGGGTATCAGTGGTACCCCTAATCATACCCAAGACCTTCTAAGACCCTACATACTAGTTTCTATACGACTCACACCTCCCTAACTCATACCTAAGGGTAAGGTGGTACTCCAAATCATACTCATGAACTATACCTTAGGAATATTTCACAAGACACTCAAACAAGGATTATATGACTTGCCTTGCACCATTCGTATATTCCTATATGACTCGTAACAAGATGAGTCATATCTTGGGTACTAGCTATAATAAACATACTGCCTAGTGTACGAGTGAACCAACAATCTTCCCTCTAACTTATATCTAAGGGTATGATTGGTACTCTTGAGTCATACCAAGCCTAGTAAGTCTAATATTGAGGAAATTTTGCAAGGGTCCAAGACTTGGGGTGTTTCAATAAGAGTGGAAGAAATGGACAAAATGGTCCATGAAATATAAAATGATTTTACACAACTTAATCAAAATGTGGTGTCCAACTCTACCTCTATTAAATAATTAGAGACTCAAATTGGGAAAAATTTCTCCCAATTGAATGCTAGGCCAAAGGGTGGTCTTACTAGTGACACTATTATAAACCGAAAGAATGAATCTTCGGTTTTAGAAATAGTCACTAGGAATGAGAAGACCCTTGGTGATCATTTGAAAGAAGATTTGAGTGAAAAGATGCCTAAGGTTAAGTCAAAATATGTTCCACCACAATCTCAAAAAGTAGAAAAGGAACCGATGAAAGTTAATGAATAGGTGGTGGAAAATGAGAAACCACAATGTGATGTGATGCCTACAATACAAGTCCCTCCCCCATTTCTTCAAAGGCTTCAAAAAAAAGAGGAGGGTAATAAACTTAAGAAATTTATGGCCAAGCTTAGCAACCTCTTTATCAATATCCCACTACTTGAAGTGGTACAAGAGATCTCAGGATATACTAAGCTCATAAAGAAGCTGATGTCAAGGAAAAAGTTTATTTAAGGTGACACGATCGAATTCACCCATGGTTGTAGTGCTATCATGAGTAGAAAAATTACATAAAAGAAGAAAGACCTCAGAGCTTTTGCCATCCCTTGCACCATTAGAATGCATATGTTTGCAAAAGCTCTATGCGACCTCAGTGTAAGTATAAACCTCATGCCTTTTGATAGTTATAAAAAGCTTGGATGGACACCCCAACTCCAATATCTATGAGACTTTTAATGGAGGATCGATATATCAAGAGGCCGGTTGAGATTTTTTTTGATGTTCTAGTCAAAGTAGACAAATTTATACATTCAGTGGACTTCACAGTTTTTGATTGTAAAATGGACCAAGAGGTTTCCATCATTCTTGGTCGACCTTTCTTAGCCATCAGAAGAGCCATTGTTGACTTAGAGTTGGGTAAAATGAGGTTTAGAGTTCATGATGATGAGGTCTTTTTTTGAGTATGTGAAACAAAGAAATAACCCATGGACCTTCAAGTGATATAAGTGATTGATGTTGAAATCAAAGAAGTAAATGAAGGGGCCCTTGAGGACCCAACTTGAGAAAGAAAAAAGATGTCGTGCCTCGATATAAACTAAGGTGCTATGTGGGAGGCAACCCACAAATGCCATAAGAGTGGCTCATAATATTTATTTTCATTTTTAGAGTAAATTTTAATTTTGTCAATTGAGTAACCTATGCATTTATGGTGCTATAGAGTGTGATGGATAAGTTTGAGAAGGGAAAAGTATGAAATTTTGCATGCTGAATTGAATTGGGGAAAATCAGTCCAAATGTGAAATAAGCCAAATAGAGGAATATAAGGGAGCAAAAATTCCCCTAGTTACCGTGATTGCGGGACATTGGTCATGATTACGGTCACCCGCGTGTCTGCGATTGTGAACACTTACCACGATTGCGGTCACATTAGTCATATAACCATCCTAACCCCCATTTCCTCCCAACACTCTATTCTCAACTTTCCTCTCTAATTGGACCCAGTTCTAGCCAAATTATGAGCATTCCAACAATATCCTTGCATTTCTTTTGCATCACTTATTTGGTAGGTGCCTCAAATTTATGCGTTGATTATGGGAAAATAGGCAATAGAATACATGTAATAGGGAAGGCCTAAAATTATGTTTTTCATCCTTAGATACTTCACAATTGTACTTGTGTGGTGTGTACCTGATAGAATATGGTGTGCACATGAGTAGGGAAGTCTTGAGTACCTAAATTATTTGTGAAATTGAGGAAAATAAATAGTGCACACCAAGTTCTTGACAGTTTTTCCGTATGAGTATTCACTAATGGTTTTTGCATTATAGGTTGTCCATATGAGTATTCACTAATGGTTTTTGCATTATAGTGTCATAATCGAGTACCTAGTTCTCTTGTTCAACACTTTTAGTGTAAATCCTTGTTATAGAACATGCTTTGGGCTTTAAATTTGAAGTTTTAAACATAAGAATTGGGTTGAAACTGATCTCAAATACCGCAATTGCGGTTCTATGGCCCGAGATTGTGGTAACTGAGGCTAATTTTCTGCCTATGAAAAAATTCTGCACTTCAAATTTTTGTCCAAACACCACCAAGTAATCATCCAATGAGCTTTAGTGGACAACATAACATAGTTTGTGCAAGAATATGCAATGATTGATGTTGTTGTGCTGTCTGCTATTTTTAGGAGAATCTCATGGAGAAATATGACCATATCTGATTCATGGCACCTGAGTGCCACGCTCACTACAATGACGATCTTTTGAGGACAAAGTTTCTCTGGAGAGAGGAATAAGCTTGGAGAATGTGTCATAAAATCTTTTGATATTTCACGACAGGCTTGTGGTCATAGGGTGGCATTGTTTTGATGCAAATCCTTCAATGGGTCCGTGAATTCTATGCCAACCTTAGCATAGTGCCTTTCTCAGATCTATCCTACATGACTATCAAGATCTGGGAGAAAGTTGTGGACTTTAGGGTAGAGAAAATTAGTGATTTCTATGGGCTTCCAAATGCAAACATGGATGAGTTTGAAGAAAAAAAAGTGCAAACAAGGAAGTTGGTTGGCAAAAAGACTTTTCCCTGAGAAGGAAGTTTCATGGGAAAAAACCAAGAGTAACATCTATATGAATGACTTCACTGCCGAGGTTTGTATTTGTTTGAACATCATATGTAGTCGATTCCCCCCTTGCACCCACATAACAACAGTCCCATATTTATGGGCTCGGATGGTTTCTTGCATTTTAGACAACATTCATTTGGACGTTCGTCAGCTCATAGTTTTTGAAGTGAAATTCTTTAAGAACCAAGGTCGGACGCATATATTCTTTCCCTTTTTGGTTATTGATCTTTACTGAAGGGATGGGGTTGATGAATACTCTAAAGATACTTCGGTGTGCCTTGTCACTTCTATCTATCCTTTAAAAATTCGAGGAGAGGGTGCACCAAGCAAAAAAAGGAAGATCAATTTGGGGAAGTCAATATGTGAGGAGCTTGAGTTTTGTAGGCCATCTACCACCAGGCCTCTTGAGGATATTAGATTTGATATTATGGACATTATGAGCTCGTGACAGGTTTACCCCAAGGGCTGGGAGATCCCTACACCACCCGTCATTCATATGTGTCTAGATCTAATTATGAGGAGTATCAGGAGGATCAAAAAAAGCAAAGAGCTACCATTACTAGGCTTGAGAGAGCCTACTCATCCTTGGTGGAGTCACTTCATGATCTTCGAATTGTACATGAGAAGATATAAGAAGGGAGAAGAAGTGAGATGCGTTCTTTAGCAGGATGTTGAAGGGGGTAAAGGGCATATAGAAGGTCCTTACACCCTGTGATAGACTCCGTTCATCCCAAGTGGAGAGTGGTGATGAGGAGCCAGCCGAGTGATCTAGTCCTAAGAATGCCGATAATGATATAGAGTCCATAGATAAGAGCAGTTATTGATGCGGTTTTAGGGAGCACCCTTATCCCTTCTTATGCCTTATTATTTATGTAGTGAGAACACTGTTAGCTACTTAGTTGGGGGTGCCTATCTCCGTATTCATTTGATTTGGTCCTGTTCTATTGATATTTCTAGATTTTTTAATATTCTTTTGGATGATTTTTTATTTTTATTTGGGTTGTAATATTCGAACGCTCTCAATGTGCCCACATTTGCATGGATTAGTCATTTTGTTTTATTGTTAGATTTTTGCGTTATCTTTATTTTATTTGTGATGATATTCGATTGGCATTTCCCTATGATAGATTGAGTGATGAAATTCTTAAGGGAAAAACATAATGATTGAGTTTTGAGTCGTGAATACAGGGGAAGTCTGAGTACTCATAGTATCGAGGTCATAAATGCAAGGGAACTCTGAGTACCTATGGCATTTTGGATTTAGGATCACACTTGTACCTATGGCAAAGTCTGAGTAACCACATGGATTCCCGTGTAAAAGCCAAAATGTGAGACGAAGGCTTATGTTGGTACCATAGTTAGCAAATTATGCGTGGTGCAAATGCAAAGAAAAAAATCCCCCTCCATCCAAAATGTTTTCAAAAATCGAGGGCATGGACATATGCAAACTTATTTCAACACTTTTTCTCTTTTTTTGACTCTAAAATTTTGGCTTGTAAAAATGGGTAGATACTCTATTTTTATCTCTAGCGGAAGGTGAAATTAAGCCTTCTTGGCAAAGTTGCATGTCATGTGTGGTGAGCATATTTGTCCAAATCTCACGTGTACTTGTACTATATATAACTTGCCCCATTAGTCTCACAAGGCTAATTTTGATGGAACTTGGTTGGGGATATGATCTTAGGCCATCTTTGTTACATTAGAAGTCCACTTTAGCTTAAAAAGCCTACCATTGCATTGTTTTTATCCCTAGTCACCCACTTTGAGCGTTTGGTAAACATATTGCCAGTAGTGAGCCTTTTAATTTTTATCTCTCTTTTGAGCCCTACCCTCCTTGAACTTAACATTGCAACTTGAGGCTAAGATGGTAAGTTGAAGGTGGTGAAGATAAGAAGAGGTGACTTTGGGAAACAAAGTTGTAAGTGATTTCATATGGGATTAAGCATTGAGAACAAATGAATAATAAAAAAAAAACGATCCAACAAAGTAAAGAGAAGCACAAAGTGTGCAAGAAAAAGAAATGAAAAGAAATTGGGTGAACCAAGGAAATAAAAAGTAGGCACATGTGTAAAGAGTAAAAAAAAAGAAGTACCCCATTATCAAAAATTGGATGGAATAGTGGGAAGTATATGTTAAAGGAGGGTATAACCATGTCGTTCCTAAAATATATCCTACCCTACCTCGAACCTATGTTACAAGCCCCAAAAGCCCTTCGTTATTTTCAACCAAGTTTTTTCATTGTAGTGGTGATTGAAAATAACAGAAAGCCTATGGCATGGTACTTGTTAGCATTGAGAGTTCTTGAGAAAGAGAGAGAGTGTTTTGATTTTAAATTCATTGTTGCATATTTGATGACTTGCTGTATGGGATTTTCTTTCTTGTGAGGAGGTATGTAAACAAGTCAAGGTGGGTGATTTTGTCATCTCCTGCAAAATAAGGAAAAAGGAGTATAATGTAGTTGAGCTCAAAGGTCAGTCATTTCTACAATATTAGTGATTGTTGCATGGTTGCTCTTTAAAGTCTCTTACATCCTTGAAAAATCATATTTTATGTTGAGGGATGTCGTGAAATAGAATGCCCCATGTTTGAAGAGCTAAATTGTGGTATTAATTAAGCTTGAAGAAATTATGATCATTGGGTCATTTAATTTGGGCATAAATATGCATAGTCTCATGGTAACAAGTAGTGTTGCTTGAGGACAAGCAAAGCTTTTAGTTAGGGGTGTTGATGAGTGTTGAATTTACCACTCATTTGCACTTAACATTCATGCACACTACCATGATTTGAAGACATAATGTGACAATATTTTAGTTAAATACACTAATTTCCACATTTTACAGACAGGTGATGAGACAGAAGGATGTGGAGTTGAGCTGAAAAGGAACAAAATGGAGAAGAAAAGTGCCCATCTGAAGGACTATGTACAGAATGAGGATTAGTTACCGCGATCTTGGTCTGAAAACTGCGATCGTGGCCAGTCCAGAAGGTCAGAAACCGCGATCGCATGGATCTACCCTCGATCGTGGTAGTCACCATCGCAATAAATCTGGTGCGATCGCGGCAATGCGAAATTAGGCCTAGGGGTAATTTTGTAATTTTTAGCAGCCGACCCCAAATCCCTTAAAATCCTAAAACCCCTTCTCATTTTGGGAATTCTAGAGACTAGTAATATTTGGAATCTAAAGTTGAAACCTCAAATTAGGCAAGAATTGTAATTTGATTTGGATACTTTGAATTTAGTAATTTCTTGAAGAACGGATGCTTTGCACAACCCTTATGGTATATTTTTCTCTCTTTTCATCATGAGTAGCTAAATTTCATTGTCTTGGGATTATGTTGAACTAAGGTGCAGTTAGTTGTGGGTTGTGATGTATTTGTGTATATGCTAGCTGGTTGATGATGGTTTCTACTAATGTTTGATTAAATTGGTTGAGATTTGTGGCTGAAAGTCCCAAAAACTCAAAATATGTTTATGGGTGAATACCCCAAACTATTGAAAACTCAAATCATCCTTGAAAGACGGGTTTGGGTGAACTTTTGGAACCCACATCATCCTTGAAAGAGGGATGTAGGAACCAAGACAATAGTAGACAATTAATGGTCTTAGTTTGCTAATTCTCACTATCTTAGACATAAGAGTGATTATGAAGTTGACTATTCTTGGGTATTTTCCTAGAAATAGGGATACCCAATTGAGGTAATAAGTAAATATAATTAACACATGTGTTAGGTATCCGAAAGGTTCAATAAGTGAAATTCTTGAGGTTTTTTTGACAAGCTAGCCTCAAGGATCCTAGACCTATCCTACCATATTGTTAACAACTGGCACATTCACCAAATCTACACATATCCATACCTAGTTTGCCTTTATATAAACATAATCCTAAGATTCTCTTTATATCAAAGTTATATTACAATTGTTGTGTAGTTTGGGGAATTGAGTTACTATTGATACACACTCTCCCAAAATCAAAACCCTTATTTTAAATCATTCTTTTTACTTTATTTGCACTTTGGGTATTTTCATAGTAAGTGTTAAGACCCATAAGACTAGAATTCTAATTTTCACTCTTTGTGGATTCGACCTCAACAAAAGTTGAGATATTAACAACAACCGTCCTCTATCAAATTGCATGGGATAGGTGAGGATTATCAGTTATACTTTCTAGAACCCCTCTTTATTAGTTTAATTCACAATACTAGTACAAAAGGGTTCTTTTGCACAAATGTTAGTTTAGTCACTAGGCTTGAGCATAGTATGAGTAATAACATATTCCAAGGCTCACATAGTAAACTAGACAATAAATCAAGTGATAGTGTAGTCATGGCTTCAATTTACAATATTATCCATTGTTATTCAAGTGATGACAATAATATCACAATCAAGCATGTACATTATTTTTGAATCAACACATGAATAAACTATTTACCGGGTTTAGCCATCGTATTACCAAAAGTACATTATAGGGGTTCAACATGTATCCAGATCACTAATGAAGTTACACAGTTCAAGCTTAAAGAGGGCCAAGTTCCACTTCAAATATCCCAAATTATCTTCTTCAATTCTAACTTCTACCCAGAATTATACTAGGTTATCAATCATGTCTCAAAGGCTTATCAATCCACACTAGTTCTATAGGACAATTCTTCCTCACATATTACTCTTAAGTCACCTAAAGCATCTAAATCCAATTCAGAACTATACAAGCTAGGCCAGGAAACTCATAAGGTGAGTGAACACGATCACTCCAGTCTAACTAGAGCATTCTCATGCTGTTCATGAGCTAATAAGTCCAACTAACTAAGATTCTAGACAATAAGTCATATATCACTCTTAACAAGTTCAATAGACTAAGTGTTTCAACTAATCCCAAGCATTACCATAAACTATTTCAACATCAAAGACCCTGCCCAAGCTTATCAAGATATCACAATTATACTACAATAAAGCTCAATCTACCACAAGTAAACCTAACCTACCTTGAATCCAAATAGCTCACAAACCAACAATCTTCCCTTTCCCTTTCCTTGAAGCTTCTTCAACAAAAAACACTATAAAAAACATATTCTTTACATTATTATGAGAATAACAAAACCAATATTGTACCGTTGTGCTTCGGGTCTAATACAATATCAAGAACCCCCAAGTAGGTCCCATATATGGAAAATGAGTTTTGGAGGACAATCCAACAACAACAACAACAACAACAACAACAACAACAACATACCCAGTGTATTCTCACATAGTGGGTTCTGGGGAGGGTAGAGTGTACGCAGACCATACCATTACCTTAGGTGAAGTAGAGAGGCTATTTCTGATAGACCCTTGACTTAGAATCGATAACAATATAACAAACACCAAAGATAAGTGCAAAATAAACTAACACCGCTAGCAACAAGATAATACTACAACCACAGGATAAAATAGAACTATCTAACCAAAATCATAGACATCACACAGCACCACAGAATAGAAAACTACAGACACCCAAGAATGCTTCCTTACTGTTATCGATGCACGCCCACCCCCTAACCCTCAACCCTAATTGGCATCCTCTAAACCTTACTCTAGCCGTGATCACAACTATCATGATCTCATCTAGTCCCACATAATCATTGTACCTCTAGCCAAATTAAAAGATAACTGAAACTTGGAATAATCGTAGGTTTCATCCAATGCCTCGAGATATATCCTGAATCCAATATGAGTAAACAAAATATGCAACTATACTGATGCTGATATTCCAAATACGTTGAAGAAGTTGGGTTTTCCATCCAAGTCATTTAGACCAAATATAGGCCTCACACCTAAGTTTCTAATTTCTCAACTTTCCGACTAATAGGTCAAAATAAGATTGGGTGTGGTAGGACCCAAACCAAAGGTATACTTAACCTGAAATTGATATTTCAAAGCTGTTGGCATAGTCAGAATTCACATTCGATATTGCTTTACTGAAGCTTTTACTCGGTGGCCATTTGGAACCAATGGCAACTTCTAAATAGGGAAATAGTTCTAAAAACAAAACAAACTTCCCGGTAACCAAACTATTAGTTCCAGAAAGTCATAAATGACTTGTGGCAGCTATGGAAAAGCTCTAATGGTGGAAATAAATGCAATCACAAGAAATAACCTGAAGGGTCATCACACAATGGTCATTAAAATGGTCCCCAGGGTGCTCGTAAAGGTCCTTAGTTAGGTGAAATGCCCCGAAAGTACCCCCTAGATGTCATACGGTACATAGTACTATGAATAGCCCCGAGAAAACCTATGATATCTTTACAGCTCAAAACTCACACAATAAAGATGGTGAACATAAAAAGAAAACAAATGATAAACAATCTCATAACCTAAAGTGAATCTTTAACTTAGAAATCTTTACACAAAATTCTTGAACATGATCTTAGACATAGTTTGACAAGCCTTTACTATAGACTAGAGAGCCACTGGGAAAGACCCCAGCTGATCCATACATAAACTGAAATCAATATCCAAAATACTTTTATGAAAGAAAACACAAATCTAAAAGACCGGGTCATCGAACTAAAAGGACTCACTAAACGTTAGAAAATAGGTAATGATGCCGAAGTCACTTGTATTGCTAGAAACAAGCACTAGAACCTACATTATATGACAATGTAGTACACAGACGTATATGTGGATCAATACATTTGGAATGTATTGAGCATGTGGGGGTGAATACATAAGTAAAATGATATTGAATATATATAATCTTTCAAATTGTGTATGCTAAATGTAAATGACTCACCTTGGACTTGAGTAAGACTTAAGACTATAAATCATAAACTTAGAGTAAGAAAAAGATTAATAAACTTAGTAAGCCATAACACTTAGTTTCTTACGATCTTTTCTTTTAATATTTCTTATGGGAGATTCTTCTAACCGATATAAACTATGTGAGCTACCATGGAGTCCAATATCTTACCTACATTAAAGAGAGCTGTCTTACCTTTTCCATTAGAATAGAACCTTATCTTAAGAGATCACTAAACGTCAACCATATTGGGATAAAGATTAACCTACATTGGCTTGTAGTTTCCAAGAATTTAGGATACACTCATCCGTATTTCTTTCTCAGTTCTAAGTACTACTCCCAGAATGCTTATATGTTCATACTTTAAGAAATCGACCTTAAACTAGCATAAGGATTTATAGACTGAATAACTAGTTATGCCTTTCTATACTTTAAATCATAATCAAGATGAACAATTATGGATTTCAAGTCTTATCATTGAATCAAAAGATCAAACTTTCTTATAAACTTAGTGCTTATACTTAAGCCTTAAACCTCATACTTTCTTCCATATAACTTATAATACAATATCATGCTTAAAAATAATTGGAAATATTTAATTAATGTTTCAAATCAAACTCATGATATTCAAATCATAATAGAGAATCTTCAAGTCAAAACATAAATAGATGAGAACTTGTATGCCTTTTAATACTTCAAGAACATGACAATTTCATAAAGTCAAGACAAGATAATTTGGGTATGAACCCTAATTACAAATCATATAACTTTAAAGCAAGTTTTGGGTACAAGGATAAAAGAATATCATTTTTCATAAATCCCACATACTTCAAAGTTCTTGGCTTGGTTAAGTAAACTTGACCTCTAAGACTTGGGAGATGATCTTGAGAGAAACCCTAATCTTGTTCTTAAGAATGGAATGAGAGATTTTATGTGGTTTAATCAATAGAAAAGAGGGGAAAAGTAACACCTCTCCTTAGTATAGGGTCGTGGGTTGGGCATTATAAGGGTAAAAATACTAAAAAGTCCCTTAACTTCTCAGAATTTACTTGCCAGTCTTTACAAGTCTACCATACGACTCATATGAAATGGTATGACTAGCCTCCATGACTCATAAGCTTGGCTGTCTCTAAAAGTGCACACAATAATCAACCTACAAGTTTAACCTATGACTCGTATCATGATCATACTACTCTTAACCTCCCCACTCATCTCTTTGATAGATTCTCAAGGAGTCTTTACTGATGTTTTCACGACTTGGCCTCATACCACTCATACCTTTCTTGATGACTCCACGGGTCAAGTGGACCTTTAATAGATTTATCACTATGACACACCACTTTGGATATCATTTCAGTATACCATTTGTATGTTGTGCATACGACTCAAGAGATGAGTTATATGACGGACAAACAACTTTTAAAGAAGGGTATTACAATATCTCCCCCTTGAAATTATTCATCCTCTAATGTGACATCATTTAGGACTAGGGAAAAGGATCACTCACACCAACAAAAACTTATAAACAAGCTTAAATCTATCTTAAGGATCCAACCACACATCATATATGATATGACTCAAAAATACTTAAACAAAGTTAAAGAGAGAGAGAGTCTTGGCTAAAAATAACTATTTACCTTTGGTAGGAACTGAGTTGGAAGATAAAAGATGATGATACTTGGCTATTATGTTTGCTTCAGCTTCCTAAGTAACTCCTTCAACTAAGTGGTTTCTCCATAGAACTTTCAACAACACTACTTCCTTATTCCTTAGACTTTGGACTTTCCTATCAAGTATCTCTACAGGAATCTCCTTGTATGACAAATTATATTTGATCCCCATGCTTTCTAGAGGGGGCTACTAAGGAGGGACTTTCAATACACTTCTTAAGCTTTGAAACATGGAACACTGGATGAACTGCAACTAACTCTGATAAAAGATTCAATTCATCAACCACCTCTCCAATAAGCTTCACTATCTCACACGGACCAATAAATCACAGACTCAACTACCCCTTTTTTCCAAATCTCATTATCCCCTTCCTAGGCGTCACCTTCAAGAATACCCAATTGCTCACTTCAAACTGGATCTCTCTTCTTCTTACATCAGCATATGACCTCTGACAACTCTGAGCCATGTTCAACCTTTCACAAATCAACTGAACCTTTCCCATGGCTTTAAAACCAGAATCCGGGCATATCAAAGCCACTTCACCAACCTCAAACCATCTTATAAGTGATCTGCATTTATGCCTATACAATGCTTCAAGCAAATCCATCTGAATTCTAGCATGATAACTGTTATTATAAGCAAACTCAATCAATGGTAAGTGCATATCCCGACTTTCTTTGAAATCTTAAACACAGGTACTCAACATGTCTTCTAATGTCTGAATTGTGTATTCGGATTGACCATTGGTCTGAGGATGAAAAGCAGTGCTAAGCTTAAATTTTGTACTAAGGCCTTTCTAAAAAGATTGCCAAAACTGCGAAGTAAACTGCGTGCCTCTATCTGAAATAATTGATAAAGGTATCACATGAATTCTTACTAACTTGCAGATATACATTTGACTATAATCCTCTATTGTGTCTAAAGTCTTGATAGGTAGGAAATAAGATAATGTAGTCATTCGGTCTACTATAACCCAAATTGAATCATCTTTTGTACGAGGCAACCCTGTGATGAAGTCCATATTCACTACTTCCTACTTCAAAGTAGGTATACTAATCTCTAGCATCATACCTCTCAGTCTCTGGTGTTCAACCTTTACATACTGACAATTCAGACATTTTGCCACAAACTCTGCTATGTCCCTCTTAATACCATTTCACCAATGAATTTCTTGCAGGTCTCAATACCTCTTAGTAGCACTCGGATGAATGGAATACCTAGAACCATGAGACTCGACTAATATCCTTTCTCGTAACCCAACTATATTCGAAATGCAAAGTCTACCTTGATAACAAAGTACACTATCCCCCTTGGGAGAAAACCTCAACCTTCTGTTACTGGACTATTTTCAATGTGTGGTTAAGGCTGGGATTATTCCGCTGCTTCTTTTTTACTTATACCGCCAATGATGATTTTGAACCATTCTAAACTACTACTCCCCCATCATCAGTGTCGAGTAAACAAACTCCCAAATAGGCTAATCTATGCACCTCATTCTCTAATTCTCATTCTTCCTCCTTTAAATGGGCCACACTACCAATGGACAAGCTACTCTGTGCGTCGGCCACTACATTAGACTTACCTAGATGATAGAGAACACTCATGTCATAATTTTTCAACAACTCTAACCACCTTCTTTAACAAAGATTCAACTCTCACTGAGTAAATACGTACTAAAGACTCTTATGGTTAGTAAAAACATCAACATGCACACCACAGAGGCAGTGCCTCCAAAATTTTAAAGCAAACACTATAAAAACTAATTCTAAGTCATGAGTTAGGTAGTTCTTTTCATGTTTCTTAAGTTTTCTGGAAGCATAGGCTATAAATTTCCCATACTGCATTAATACACAAACTATCCCAACTCTAGAAGCATCATAATATACCATAAATCCATCTAACCTTTCCAATAATGCTAACACCAGAGCTGAAGTCAATCTATCTTTCAATTCTTGGAAACTCTTCTCACACTTTTCCGACCATATAAAATTCACCTTATTTTGGGTTAGCTTAGTTAACAGTGCAGCTATAGAGGAGAATCCTTCTACAAATCTTCTATAGTACCCAACCAAGCCCAAAAAGCTTCAGATAACGAATGAAGTGATAGGTCTAGGTCAATTCTTTACTGCAATAGTTTTCTGTGGATCTATATGAATACCAACCCCTAAAATAATATGCCTTAAGAAGGTAATGGATTTTAGCCAAAATTCATATTTACCAAACTTCACATACAATTGATGATCCTTGAGGGTCTGCAGTACTATATCAAGTGATCCACATACTCTTCCACACTTCTAGAATACACAAGTATGTTATCAATAAAGACACTAATAAACATATCCAAGTAATTCTTGAAGACCCTATTTATCAAATCCATAAAGGTTGCCGGAGAATTCGTCAGTCCAAATAACATAACTATAAACTCAAAGTATCCATACCTCATTTGGAAAGCTATTTTTGGACTATCCTGCTCCCAGACTTTCAACTGATGATATCTCGACCTAAGGTTAATCTTGGAGAACCACTTGGCACCCTGAAGTTGGTCCAATAGATCGTCAATTCTAGTAATGTGATACTTGTTCTTGATGGTAAGCTTGTTTAATTGTCTATAGTCTATACATATTCTGAGAGTACCATCTTTCTTGTACACGAAGAGGACTAGAACGCACCACGAATATACACTGTGTATGATGAAAACTTTACATAAGAGGTCCTTAAGTTATTCTTTTAACTCTTTAAGCTCGGCCGGAGCCATATGATAAGAAGGAGTAGCAATAGGTTGAGTATCGAGAAGGAGATCAATACCAAATTCTATTTATCTATCTGGAGGTACCCTAAGCAAATATTCAAGGAAAACCTTGAGAAACTTATTGAATACTCGGACTAGATAAACTATTAGGGATTCTGACTTTGTGTCTTTGAATAGAACTACATGATAGGTGGTCTCTTTTGATATTAAATTTATTGCCTTAAGATAAGAGATGAAACAACCTTCGGGAGACACAGAGCTACCCTCCCACTCAAGAACTGCCTTATTAGGAAATTGAGACTTCACTACATGGGTGCACCAATCTATTATTGCGTATCATGCATGGAGCCAATCCATTCCTAGAATAATATCTAAATCTACCATGTCTAACTCTATTAGGTCTGTTAGTATGATCTTATAGAAGACAGTAATAGGTCACCCCTTCTAGAATCATTTGGCGACAACTGACTCAGCCAATGAGGTAGAAATAGAGAAGGGATTAGAAAAATTTTCAGGACCTACCCTAAAATTTACAGCAACCAAGGGAGTTACATATGAGAAATTTGATCCTGAATCTAACAACACATACACATCAAGATGAAAGGAATAAAGTATACCAATGAAAACATTTGGTGCACTCTCCTTTTCCTGATGGGATGGTAATGCATAAAATTAATTTTGGCACTGACCACCTCCGATGCTGGAAAACGCGCCTTGAGGAGGAGCTGGATAGCATGGCTGAGGTGCTATACTAGTAGCCTGAATCTGGAAATAAGTATCTCTACTTCCCTACTTAGGATATGGGTACTCCTTGATTATGTGGCTCATCTTACCACAACAATAACAACCTTCTTTGCCCATCAAACACTAACCAGGATAGGTTCTACCATACTTTGTATATATTGGGAATTTAGGCCTCCTAACTACACTATTCTGAAATCTGGAATTCAAAGTCCTTCCCTATTGCTCTTTCCTGGTTCTAGGTGCAAGGGAATTAACTAAAGATGGTATAGGCACTACTGAATGACCCTGAAATTGCAAACAGTTTCCCCCTCCTGACCTTGGTTGGCTAAACTTAAACTGTCTAGTCCTAGCTCTCTTATTACTCTTCTATCTTTTCTTTAACTTCTCTTCCTCAATCTATTAAGCATGAGTCATTAATCAAGAAATATACATATCTCCATATAGTATGACAGTCTTACATACCTCGACCACCAAATCAGACACCCTAGTAATAAACTTGCTCATACGAGCTCTAGAATCAGCTAACAATTTAGGATCATACTTTGACAACTGAGTGAACTTAAGGTAGTACTCCTTCACCATCGTAAAGCCCTACCTTAGGTTCATGAAGTACTCCACCTTAGCCTCCCTCATCTTACACAGAAAGAAGCTATCCAGAAAAGTATTTTGGAACACCTATTGACTCACAAGAGCTACATTCTCACCCCTACCATCCTTCCATATCGTAACCCAATCATAAGAAAAATCCTTCAACCTATAAGATTCCAAATATACACTCTTATCTTTAGTAAAATGCATAATCTGAGTTATCTTTCTCAACTCATCAATCAAGAGTTATGGGTCCTTATCCACCTTAGACCCATGGAACTCAGGAAGATTTATTCTTATAAAGCCCCGAATCTAGGTTGCAACTAAATTACCATTCTCATAAAGTAGGACCATCATCTACTAGTTCCCTTGAACATTAGAGGTCACATCTTGGGCTAACGCTTGAAAAATAGCCTGAAATTAAGCATAAGACATATTCTCATTCAAAGGGTCGGTGTGCAGAGGTAGTTGATCACCATTTCTACGTGTATCATCTCGGTGAGGAGGCATATTTTGTCATGTGAAAGCATGAGTTAAGGACTATAGAGACAACTGTAAGCATGATAGATCATGAAAGAAATGATGATTCCTAACTCATTCTATAGCCTTTTTCTCATAAATGTGGTGTGCTTCACACTCATGATCAAGACTCTACGTAACATGGCTTTTCTAATTTGCTAGGACTCTTTAAACCTTAGGATCTAATACCAAGTTTGTAATGCCTTGGAAGTACCCCCTGGACATCACACGGTACTCAGGACTATGAATAGCCCCAAGCTAACCCATGATATCTTTACAGATCAGAACTTACACAATAAGAATAGTGAACATAAGAAGAAAATAAAAGATAAACACTCTCATGAGTTAAAGTAAATCTTTAACATAGAAATCTTTACACAACTTCTTAAACTTAAGCTTAGACATAGTCTGACAAGACTCTACTATAGACTAGAGAGCCACTAGGACAATGAGGACTGACCAAACGTCAGGATGCAGGTAATGATACTGAAGTCACTCATGCTGCTGGAAACGGGCACCAGAACCTATATTATAAGACAATGTAGCATACAGACATATATGTTGATCAATATTTTAGGAATGTACTGAGCATGTAGGGGTAAATTAATAAGTAAAATAATATTGAATATATATATAATCTTTTAAACTTTGTTGTAAACTTAGTGCTTATACTTAAGCCTTAAATCTCATACTTTCTTCCATATAACTTGTAATACAAATTCATGCTTATAACTCAATTGGAAATCTTTAATCAATGTTTCAAATCAAACTCATGATATTCAAATCATAATAGAGAATCTTCAAGTGAAAACATAAAATAAATAGATGAGAATATGTATTCTCTTTAATACTTTAATCAAATGATAATTCCATAAACTCAAGACAAGATAATTTGGGTATGAACCCTAATTGAAAATCGTATAAATTTAACTTTGTAACAAGTTTTGGGTACAAGGATGAAAGAATATCCTTGTTTATAAACCCCATATACCTCAAAGTCCTTGGCTTGGTGAAGTAAACTTGACTCTTAAGACTTGGGAGATGATTTTGAGAGAAACCCTAATTTTGTTCTTGAGAATGAAATGAGAGATTTTGTATGGTTTAATCAATGGAAAAGAGGGGCGAAGGAATGAATTCCTTATTATAGGGTCATTGGCTTGGAGTTACAAGGGGAAAAAGACTTAAAAGCCCCTTAACTTAACTTCTCAGAATTTACTCGCCAGTCTTTACGAGTTTACCATATGACTCATATGCAATGGTATGAATCGCCTCTATGACTCATAAGCTTGGCATTCTCTAGGAGGGCATACACTGATCAACCTATAACTCATATCTTGCTCACATGACTCTTAACCCTACCACTCGTATCTCTGATAGATTCTCAAGGAATCTTTACTGATGTTCTCATGACTTGGACTTATATGACTTGAACCCTTCTTGATGACTCATTTGGTCAAGTTATACCTTTAACAGATTACTCACCATGCCACACAGCTTTAGATATAATTTCAACATACCATTATATGTTGTGCTTACGAATGAAGGGATAAGTCGTATGATAGATAAAAAACTATTAGGGATGGGTATTATATTAGGTATGATAGGTGATAGATCAGGAGCCCATCCAGATGGCTGATGTGGTTATTTATATGTTATACCCAGTAGGCCAGAAGCGGAGTCTTTGGATGCTGTTATTGTAGGTACTATCTTAGTATGCCATTAGTTGACCTTTGCTTTATTTGATCTGAGATCCACTTATTATTATGTATTTAATTATTACACTCTATGGTTAGATTTATCTTAGGATTCCTTATCTGTACCGTTATATGTATCTATTCTTATGGGTGATTCTTTAGTAGTGGATCGGGTTTGTAGATCATGTATTATGATTGTTTGAGAGTTTAATACTCAAGATGACTTATTATATTAGACAAGGTTAATTTATATATGATTCTTAGCATGGATTACTTATCCCCCTATCATATGATCTTGGACTATTTTTCCAAGACCACTACCTTAGCCATGCTCGACATACCTTCGATTGTGTGGAAGGTATCTATTAGTTATGAGCCGATGGGAATTATTTCTTATTTTTTACTAGGAGACTTATTTTGAGGGTTTTCAAGCCTTATATCACTTATAATCATGATGTTAGTATGAAGAGTCCCTTGCTTGACTATGTTCTTATAGTTCGTGAGTTTCTTGATGTTTTTTCTATCGATCTACCTAATTTTCCTCCCGAGCATGAAATTGAGTTTTTTATTGATATTGATCTATGAAACTAACCTATTTATATAGCACCTCATTGTATGGCTCCTGCCAAGCTTAAGAAGCTGAATTCTCAACTTTAGGATCTTTCGAGTAAGGGTTTTATTAGACCTAGTATGTCACCTTGGGTGTGCTCTTATTTTGTTTTTCAAGAATAAGGATGGTTCCTTGAGTATGTGTATTAACTACTATTAGGTTAATATGTCAACAGTAAAGAATAGGTATCCGATACCTCGCATTGATGATTTGTTTGGCTAGCTTTAGGGAGCAACAATGTTCTCTAAGATTGATTTGAGGTCCAATTACCATCAGTTGAGGATTCAGGCTAAGGACATCCTAAACACAACCTTCAGGACTCATTATAGTCATTATGAGTTCTTGGTGATGCCTTTCGGTTCGACCAATGCCCCAGCAATATTTATGTATTTGATAAATCACGTGTTTAGGACTTACTTTGATTCCCCCATGATAATGTTTATCTATAACATTCTTACGTATTTGAGGAGTAGATCTGATCATATGCAATATTTAAGGATTATGCTCCATACATTGAGAGATCATCGACTTTTTTCCAATTTTTCTAAGTGCAAGTTCTGGCTTGAGTCGGTGACATTTCTAGGACATGTGGTGTCTAAGAATGGGATTATAGTAGGTCAAGTAAAGATTGGGGCTATTCATGATTGGGCCAGGCCTACTTCTTCATCTGAGGTTCATAGCTTCAATGGTTTGCCTAGTTATTATAAATGATTCATTGGGGGGTTTCACCACTATTACAGTGCAATTACCAGATTGACTCAAAAAGAGGTTCCTTTCCAGTGGTTCGAGGAGTGTAAGTCAAGCTTTTATAATCTCAAAGGATTTATCACAGAATCTCTTATATTGAATATTTCTATTAAGGGTGAGGGATTCATTGTATGTTATGATGCATTGGATGTTGGTTTGGGTTGTGTGTTAATGCAACAGGGTTAATTTATTCTTATGCACCGAGGCAACTAAAGGTGCACGAGCGCAACTACCCTACTCAGGATTTTTTGTTGTAAGTGGTATTTTTGTGCTTAAGAATTGGTGGCATTATACATATTGCATGCACTGTGAGATCTACATAAATCATCATAGTCTTTAATATCTTATGAACTAAACAAAGTTTAATTCTAAACAACATAGATGGATGGAGTTTCTTAAGGATTATGACATCTCTATTTTATACCATCCGGGCAAGGCGAATATGGTAGCAGGCGCCTTGAGCCATACGACAGTGAGCATGGATATTTTGGCTTCTATTATGGTTTCTGAGAGACAGTTGGCATTATACATCCAGCCCTTAGCCAACTTGATGGTGCAACTTGATACTTCAAACTGTAGGAGGATTCTTGCTAGTCTGGAGGCAAGATCTACCTTACTTGAGCAGATATGGAGTTATTAGTTTATGGTATTATCCACAACCATGGGTTGAGAACGTTACTATAAATTTTGAGGTTATTTTGAGATTTGATGGCTGCATTTGTGTTTTGTAAGTTAGAGACTTGATTTAGTCAATGTTGCATGAGGCTCACAACTCCAGATATTCTGTTCACCCTGGTGCAACTAAGATGTATAGAGATTTGAGGCAACATTATTAGTGGATTTGCATAAAGAGAGATGTGGCAGACTTTGTAGATTGTTTCTTATGTTGTCAATAGGTGATGACCAACCATCAGAGACCTAGTGGATTGATTCAAAGGTTTCCCATTCCCAAGTGAAAGTGCAAACGGATCGATATGGACTTTGTTAGTGGTCTACCTTGCACTTCCCATGGTTTTAATGGTATTTGGGTTATTGTAGATCGGTTGACCATATCAGCACATTTCATTCCTATTCAGATTTCCTTCAGTGATGATAGGTTTGCCCGTATCTATATTTGTAAGATAGTTTGCTTGCATGGAGCTTCCATTTTTATCAAACCAGATTGGGGCACGATATTCACTTCTAGATTTTGGAGAGACTTTTAAGAGGAGTTGTGTACTCAGATAGATCTTAGCACAAACTTCTAGCCTCAGACTAATAGGTGGTCGGAGTGGATTATTCAGATTCTTGAGGAGATCTCTGGCCTATGTTATGTATTTTGGAGTTTAGTGGAAGAAACACTTAGATTTGGTAGAGTTTGTGTATAATAATAACAAATATTTGAGTATTAAGATGGCACCATTTGAGGATTTATATGGTAGGCATTGTCGTTCTTTAATTGGTTAGTTTGAGACCTCTGATGTTAAGCCCCATGGTATGGACTTCCTTCAAGAGTCGTCGGATAGAGTTAAAGTGATTCCGGATAGGTTGATTGCAGCCTAGAGTAGGCAGAAGGCTTTTGTAGATTGTACACTTCGTGCATTGATATTTTGAGTTGGATATTAGGTATTCCTTCAAGTATTGCCCATGAAAGGTGTGATGAGGTTCGGGAGGAAAAACATGTTCAATCCCATATATACTAGACCTTTGAAAATCCTTTGCACAGTTGGAGAGGTAGCATATGAGTTTGCCTTACCCCTAGATTTTGCTGCGGTTCATATAGTTTTCCATGTTTTTGTGTTATAGCGGAACATCCCTGATGAGTCTCATGTGCTTCAGTAGGACTCAGTTCAGTTAGATAAGAGATTAACATTCGTGGAGGAGCCCATGTTCATATTATCTAGGGATGTCAAGCGGTATTGCTCTAGAGATATCCCAATGGTTAAGTTTTGGGAGAGACACCCACCAATAGAGAAGGCTACTTAGGATATCGAGAGCAAGATACTGGCCTAATATCCTTACCTGTTTGAGGATTCAGGTACATCCTAACATTTTACTCTCGCTGACGAAAGTTCTTTTAGTAGTGGATATTGAAATGACCCTCTAGGTCATTTTCTATATTTCCTTTTTTTTCACTATTTCGATCTCTCCCATAGCTGCCCCAAGTGATTTATGAATTATTTGAGATGAAAGTTCAGTTACTGGGTAGTTTGTTTGGTTATTTGAGCCAATTTCTTATTTTGAAATCTTTGCTGGTAGGAATTGCCTATCGAGCAAAAACTTTAGTTAAATGACCTCAAATATAGATTTTGACAGTTCCAGGAACTCTAGAACGTTGATTTTAGGCTAGGGTGTCATGACCCGAATCTGGGACTAACTGTGATGGGTATCTCAAGCCCACCGAGAGCGAGAGACCAACCCCTTATCCTGACAACCCAAACACAATGAGACAAATAGTGGAAGACAACCCCAAACATAAAGATAAGATAGTTAATGAAACCCAAAAGAAATCCCTAAGAGTCAAAAACAATTATTCCTACATTATTGTCCTATCCACATAAGCCTTTAACAAAACCAAATACCAAACTGAGTCGGTACATGCCCTGACCATAGCCAAAGGGAAATCCAATAGCAACGTCTGAGAAATATAATGAAAGTAATAAATAATAGGACTTTCGAGAGATGGAGGATCACTATATCAAGTAGATCAACCGACAAACCGGATCATCTACCACTAGACAAGATAATGGATAACCCCTAGGATCCTACATCATGAAATAATGTAGTGTCTAAGGACGGTTAGCAGGGTGAGCGCTAGCATGTAACTCAGGGAAAGGATAAGATAATGCCATTTTCCAAACAAAATCAATCTCAATGTACATGTTCATATACAAACATATGCATATATATAAGATGCTGGGATAAGGTACAGGGTTTAAACATTATATTTAAAATTATTATCCTGGATTGTGTAGCTCTAACCATCGTACGAGCATCCACGGGTTATGTGGGTTCATCTTTCCCTACTGAAAGGGTCCCAGTACGTGTTAGTTGAATGACCCAGGAAATATCCGAGGAAGGGCCAAAGCCACAGAGGCTCGAACTATTCCAAAATAAACATATAACGTATGAAATATGCAGAGGATCACCAAGATCCCCATGCCAACAAATATGGATTCCAGTAATGGTTCCCCCAGGACATGCGCCTTCCACAACGAGCTACACAACCCCCTTTAAGCCCAAATAAAACCATTTACACATTCCCATCCGTTAACCAAGTAGTTATCCATTTAGGAATTTACTGTTGATATCATCATACCAATTAATTATGCTTGCAAGCTTATAGAATTGTGCTATTCCAATTACCCATCAACCTGGGGAAATCCACAACCCCCAAGTTCCAATTTCAAACCATACCATGGACACCAATGCCCTTTACAAAACCATTTTTATCCGTTTAGCCATTGTGTAATGCAATAGCTTAGAACAGTAGCAAAACCATGTAATTGTCCATATTTCAAAACCAATTATGCAAGTGGGTTGAGGTTAATACCAATTCCAAACCAAAAATCCATAATGTTGGGGGAATCCACAACCTCCATCCCATCTACCATGCCCATGCATTCAATTAGTTCAAAAACCATGGGGCTTTATTGTTCTTGGTTGCTAATTTAATAGATTTGAGTTGATTACTTGGTAAATAAAATATTTACTTACCAAAAAAAAACAATTCCAAAACCATGGAAAAACTAACCAACTAACAACCATTCAAAACCCTCAATCTATCATTCAAAACCCAAATAATTAAATTCATATATACCATGATTAAACACATGCTTTTATATAAAACTAAGTTAGGGAAGAGATACTTGCCTGAAGACACCAAGAAATTCAGAGTGAGCACCCCAACTTGGAAGTTTAGATGAATAATTCCTTTGAAAACCCTAATTGTTCTTGCTTGGGAAATTCGAGAGAGAAGAGATTATTTATGTTATATTATTGGTGAAAATAGGGCTAAAGAAAAGGTTTTAAGTTGTGGAAAGTAATGGGATGGAGGGAAAAGACCACAATGCCCACAATGAAATCGTGCAGGAAATATAACTCCCAGTCACTACAGGTCTCATAACGACTCATGGTCACTGGTCACGAGTCATCACTATTACTCATAGTCTGGGCACCTTGACTGGTAAGGTCATGAGTCATAACCTACGAATCATGACCAGTCCTTATGACTCGTAAGGTTCCAGTCATAACCACAACAGAAATAATAGACCATCTCACTAGTTAGATGTCGATTGGCACTATATGATTCATGAGAAGTCTTTATGACTCGTTACCTAAGCCATGCCCTGGATAGTGACGACTAAACCCAAAAATTTGTAGGGTCCAAAACCTGGGGTATTACATTACCCCCTCCCCAGGATCATTCGGCCCTAAATGAAAAGTCAAGGCACCAATTAACACGATCATAAGAAAAAATGCACACATATCCAAATGACAAATTTGAAAAGGACACAAGAGAAAGAATGAAAATTATACCTCAAGCATTTTCATCCAATGTGGGGAGAAAGAACGGATACTTGGACTTTATGTCCTCTTCAGCTTCCCAAGTACCTTCTTCCACCTTTTGATTCCTCTAAAGGACTTTTACCTAAGCTACATCCTTAGTCCTCAGTCTACAGACTTTTCTATCAAAAATCTTAACCGAAACTTCCTCATAAGCCAAGGAATCTGAAATACAAAGATCTTCCACATGAAAAATCAAAGAAGGATCACCCATAAACTTCTTCAACATCCATACACAGAAGACAGGATGAATAGAACCCAAACTCGCAGGAAAATCCAACTCATAAAAAACATTCCTTACTCTCCTCATAATTTGGTACAGACCAATATTATGGGGACTGACCTTCCCTTTTTTCCCAAACCTCATCACTCCCTTCATAGGAGAGACTTTCAAGAACACCCAATCACCTACATCAAACTTCAATTCCCTTCACTTTACATCTGCATAGGTCTTTTAGAGACTTTGGTCAGTCTTACGCCTATCCCTAATCACTTTCTCCTTATCCATGGCTGACCAAACTAAGTACAAACCAAACAACCTAGCCTCACCAACCTCAAACCACCCATTAGGAGACCTACACTTCCTACCATAAAGAGCCTTGAATGAAGACATTTGAATACTCAAATGATAACTATTATTATATGCAAGCTCAATAAGATGTAAGTGATCAACCTAACTACCTCCAAAATAAATCATATAAGCCCTTAGCATATCATCCAAAGTCTGAATATTCGAGTGATAACTATTATTATACAAGACCTTAGCAATCTTCCATGATCTAAATAACCCGTTCCACTTATCCATCTATTTGAGAGTGGAAAGTGGTGCTAAGGTTCACCTTAGTCCACAAACCTTTCTAAAACAAATGCCAAAAGTGAGAAGAAAATTGCATGCTTCAGTCTAAAATGATGGACACCGGTGTGCCATACAATTTTATAGTCTCTTGAATAAATAGATTAGTGTAATCCTCTCCAAAGTAGGTAGTTATCACCAACAAGAAGTGAGCAGACTTAGTCATCTTTTCCATAATGAGCTAAATCTAATCATACTAATTACCAGACTGAGGAAGGCCCATAATAAAATCCATATTGATCATCTCCTACTTCCACACAGGAAACTCTATCTCTTGAGACATCCCACTAGGCCTTAAGTGTTCAATCTTCACCTGCTGGCAAACCATATGCTTAGCCATAAAATTTTCCAGATCCCTCTTTATATTTCTCCACTAATAGATTTCCTTCATGTTGTGATACATCTTTGTTGAACTTGGATGAACAATATACCTCAACTAATCAGCCTCTATCAAGACCCTCTCTCGTATCCCTTCAACATCAAGAAAACATAACCTACCTTAGTACCTCAAGATGCCATCATGAATAATCTCAAAGGCTATGACTTTTTGCTATCCCACATCATCCTTAATCTACATAAGAATAGGATCCAAAGTTTGGTTCTCCTTTACATCAGCACCAAGAGATGATTTAACCACTTCTTGAACAACCACACCCTCATCCTTAGAGTCCAAAAGATAAACTCCTAAATTAGCCAATCGGTGAATATCCTTCAACAATCCTCTCTTCTCCTCATCCATATGAGATAATCTCCCCATGGATAACCTGCTAAGATCATTAACAACCACATTAACTTTACCTAGGAAGTAATAAAGACTCATGTCATAATCCTTAAGTAATTCAAGCCACCGCCTCTGACTAAGATTTAACTCCTTCTACATAATACATACTGCAAGCTTTTATGATCCGAGTAAATATACACATGCACCCCATACAAATAATGGCACCAAATCTTCAAAGCAAAAAACATAGCCGCCAACTTTTAATCATGAGTTGGATAATTCCTCTCATGAACCTTAAGCTACCTAAAAGCATTAGCCACAACCTTACTATCCTGCATCAAGATATAACCTAGTCCCATACGAGACATATCACAATACACCATAGATCGATCAGTACCCTCGGGTTAGGGTAGAAACTGAAGCAAAAGTCAATTTATCCTTCAACTTCTCAAAGCTACCCTCACAAGAATCAACCCCAAGAACTTCACCTTTTTCTAAGTCAAATTTTTCAATGGAGCAGTAATAGATGAGAAACTCACTACAAACCTCCTATAATACCCATCCAAGCCCAAGAAGCTCCAAATGTCAATTGGAGTCGTGGGTTTAGGCCACTTCTTCACGTCCTCAAATTTTTGTGGAATCACCTTGATCCCCTCACTAGAAACAATGTGCCCAAGAAAAGTCACAATATTCATCCAAAACTCACATTTAGAAAATTTAGCATAGAACCTTTGATCCTTAAGAGTCTGCACCATAATTCAGAGGTAACTGGCATGATCCTCCCCACTCTTAGAATACATCAAAATGTCATCAATAAAAAATATAACAAAGAAATCCAAAAACTATTTGAAAACACAATTCATAAGATCCATAAAAAAGCTAGAGTATTAGTCAACCCAAATGACATAACTAGGAATTCATAATGGCCATACCAATTTCAAAAGCATCACCCTCAACTGTTCCTACTCTTCATACATCTGATAAGCTACATCCTTCAACTGGTATACAAAAAACTTCACATACTTAAAATCAATAGCATGCATCACCCTGAATATTTCCTCCATATCATCCATAAAACCTTGAGAATCATCCTTAACCCTAGAACCTATAAGGTTGAGAGATTCAACCTCATGAACTAGCTAACCTTAGTGATCTTAGAAGAAGAAAAACATGGTTCGACTGATGAGACTGAGATATCAATAAATGAGTAAGAAAATAAATGGATTGATGGAACTCCACATTAGAGATATACCCTTGAGATGACTAATAATAAATATCACCAACCTAGGAATCTTGAGGAGGACTAGTGGGCATAGATATAACTCTATGCGGGATAGTACAATTAGGAGAACGTACCTTAGATTGGGTCTGCACTCTATAAGCATGTCGAGTTCCATATATATTGTCCTTAGGTAGGATAGAGGGCCGAATAAAGTTCCTACGAACATCAGATCTTTTGGGAGGCATGATCTAAAATACGAGTAAATTAGAGATTAGAGGAATTTCAAAACACCAGAATCTGTAGCCCAAAATAGAACACAAGAAAGGGAAATATTCCTAAATTCCTTGTAGACTCCTCCTTATAAGTGGGGTGTGCTACATACCTCAACACTTCCTTGTGGACATCCAACGACCTTGAACCTATGCTCTGATACCAAGATTGTCTTGACCCGATACCACCCACCGAGGGTGGGAGACCACCCCATAGCCTGACTAATTGCACATAATATAGATAAATAGTGGAAGACAATCCCAAACATAAAGATAAGATAGTTAATGTAACCCAAAAGAAAGATCTAAGAGTTAACAACAATCATTCACACATTATTATCCTATCCACATAAGCCTCTAACAAAACCAAATAACAAATTGAGTTGGGACATTCCCCAAACCATAGCCAAAGGGAAATCTAAAAGCAATGGGCTAAGAAAAAAAATGAAATTAAGAAGTAATAGGCCTTTCAAAGATAGAGGCTCAGTAGTTCAAGTAGAAACAATGGTTTGTCTCATTTTTTAGACCACGATTGGCACTATATGACTCATGAGGAGTCTTCATGACTCATCACTTAAGCCATGCCCTAGATAGTAATGACTAAACCAGATATTTGTAGGGTCCAAAACTTGGGGTATTACATAGGGGGACCTTTGGTTCTAGTCTTAAGGGTTTTTGACTTATTTTGGGCCATTGATCGAAAATTGATAAAAATAGCCCATGTGTGTTTTATCAAAAAGATCTTGGATGGAAATTTTGACAGTTCTATTGAGTCTAGAATATCAAATTTGATAGGGTAGCATAGTCTATTACATTCATAATATTTCAAATAAATGCCAAAAGGCGGTGGAGACTTGGAAAAATTCATAGGTCTCAATAGGTGCATCTGCTAAAGCGGTGCTTTAGGAGATTTAGTGGAGGCCTCTTAAGAGGATAACCGATCACTTAAGATACCTGGCCTTTGCAGATAAGGTCCACTAAAGCAGAGCCTAACTGCTAAAGTTGAGGTCACTTAAGTGGCTCCTCGTCCACTTTTATGGATGGAATATATTTGGCGAGTACTTCTTAAGAGGTACTTGACTTCTTTAGCAATTATTATTTAAGCAACACCTAGAGTCCACTAAATGCTCCACCAACCTGATTTTCTCCCTAGTTTTTCATAAGTTCAATAGCTTAGAGCCCTACAGAGTTCAAAAATCTAGGGGGCATTTATTTGGTGATTTTGGGGTCATTGTGAGCTCGTACTTCTCGTTTCTTCATCACAATCTTTGTATGTTTTCATTATATTCATGGTTAATTTCTCAAATAGTTCTCAAAATCTCTAGATTATTTATGAGTTGATTATAACATCTTTTGAGCTCGGAATTTATCCATTCTTGAGGGTAAATATTACTTGAGCATAGAGGGATGTTGCTATATGATGTTTTGATAATGAGAAGATGACTACAATAACCAGATCCATAGATGTTCAAGGTAACAGTCCTAAATCTGGTACTCGGAATGCTACACGGTGCTCAAGACATCAAAGGACCACAAGTAAACCCATGATTGATATCAGTACCTGAACATCTTACAATATATGGTATAAATGCAGAAATAAAGGCTGTAAGGCTATAAGGTTCAAGACTAATAAAATAATCTCTGAATGATGTGGTATCACAATACCAAAACAAAACCTGAAATAAACTGTCTAAATATGATAGTCTGAAAAGCCTCTAACTAACTGAACTGTCTGAATGAGGAGTTGATACGATATGTCCCCAACTAACTCCACTGCTAAAATAAATCAATTAATGAGATAATAAATTAATGGTCATGTCCTCAAAGGATGAGGACTCACTGCAAACTCCGAATGCAGAGACTGGAATGCTACTGATGCTCTGGAGCTCGTGCTTCTAAACCAATAGAATAAAACACCATAGTGCAAATACGTCAGTATGTTTAAATATACTGGTATGCATGTGAGCTAGGCTAAATGCAAAAGGGTTCAAATGCATGAACTATACTAACCGACTACATAACATAAATGTAAGAATACATACATGACTACTTAATAACTGTAATTGAGTTTGTGATAACCTGATTTCTAAGTCTGAGTACTGATAACATGAGATACTGATATCTGTATAAATGAAATAACGGATACTGAGTGATGGTATCTGATAGTTTAGGTTATGATGGAACTAGCTGAGTTTTGTACTATTCTGAGTTGACTGTATCTGATAGTCCTGAATCCTATAGAATTATCTAATTTCTATTATTGAGACTGAACGACTATATCTGACAATCCTAATTTTGTACTGAAACTTTGGGAAATATTCATCTAACCAACATGCCCAAAATAATGTAATATAGCTGAGTTGGGGTCCAATCTATAACCCTAATTGGAAGGGTGTCAATACCACGACATCGGTAAGGACAAGCTATGAGTGACCCTCATATGATAGTGTCTCCAAAAGAGAATGGTGGGACCCTTATCTGACAGTGTTTATCCACCTTATAAACCCTCATTTGATAGTGTTGATGTCTCAACCTATGCTGGCTACATTGTTTTGAAATGCAAGGATGACTTCTAAGAATCACACCCTCATCTAACAGTGTGTGTTCCTATCCTTGGGTTCACTCTGTGCTAAATCCTACTCCTATCTAAATAGACACTGAACATGATTAACTGGACTGAACTAAACTGAGTTAACTAAGTTCCATTGACTGATGAAATACTACTGAGATTACTGAATTTCTGAGAATTTTGAGATTACTAAGTTTACTGAGTTTTTCTGAGTCACATGATTGACTGAATTTCTATGAACATGGCTAGACTAGAGTATCTTAAGAACATGACACTGGATCTAGGCACACAACTAATTATTGGGTACAAGTACCCCCAGGACTCGATAGCATAAAACTGACAAAGCATGAATTTCTTAAATACATGACCAACATCACAATCCAAAATAAAATAAGTTGGAGCTTTCATTAAGTGTAGGTTCTAAAGTACCACAAGGGCGACACATGTATCCATAATTCACTGACTAAGACATTTCATCAAACATTTAACATGCATAAACTTGTACATGATTGGGGATTTCATATTATCATACCAGTATGACACTTTTCCTTCACTAGGCATTTAATCAAACACATGAGGAGCATACTTTGGTTATACCATCATCAATGCATCTAATTGTCATGGTTACATGAATAATTTTGCAAGTTTGAAGGGTTTATCATGATTATTATGCAAATCATCACATACTAGGGTCAATCGTTGGAATCTGTAATTAAAAACATGAATCAAAGTCCCACAATATCATGAACATGAATTTCAATTCAATTTAAATCATGAACATTCATACATACACAAATCTTGGATTTTGAAATGAGATTTTTGAGCTTCATGGGTGATTGGTACCCATGAATTAACACATGACATACCTGGGTTGTGAGTTTCTTGAAGTTCTTGGACTTGAAGAACTTGAATCTCTTAGTTTCTTGAAGAATATTTGGATCTTGTTTCTTGGGGATTATCTTTGAGAGAAAAGCTTAATTTGGTGTTATAGATGGATAATGAGCCTTAATCTGATATAATTAGGGGTTAAAACAGGTGGATAAAGACTCAAATACCCATTTAAAATGACTTTAAAATAACTGAACGAACTATGAAATGGTGGGTGCAATGGTCCATTGCTCAGTAAATATTCCATCGGTCCTGACCGTCACACCTGGAAAGAATAGGGGTTCACTACCTCTGCTGCGATGTCTTGGGCGATGGTCCATTGCTAGCTTGATGGTCTGTCGTCCTGAGTTATTGCCCTTAGGAAGAATTTGGTCTCACTTCCTCCGCTGCGATGGTTTGGGAGAGATCTTTAGATAGACATAATCACCAATCTCGAACTTGAGATCTTTTCTACGCATATCAACATAAGACTTCTATCGGCTCTGAGCAGCCCGGAGTCTTTCTCTGATTAACTAGACTTTTTCTAAGGCATCAACTACTAATTCAGGACTTAGGACTGAGGCCTCAATAACTTCAAACCAACTGACTGGAGATTTGAATCTCCTACCATAAAGAGCTTTGAATAGAGCCATTTTAATACTTGAATGATAGCTGTTGTTGTTTCCAAACTTAATCAAAGACAAGTGGTCATCCTAACTACCCTTGAAATCAATTTCACACTCTTGCAGCATATATTCTTAAGTCTAAATGGTCCTTTCTACATAACCATCTGTATGAAAGGCTGTACTGAGATAACTTGGGTACCAAGACCCTTTTGGAATGCTTTCCAAAAATAAGAGGTGAACTGAGTACCTCTATCTGAGATAATAGATAATGGAACATCGTGCAATCTGACCAACTCTCTGATGTAGAGTTTGGTATAATCCTCGGCTGAATAAGAGGAATGGATTGGAAGAAAAAGAGCTGATTTGGTTATCCTATCTACAATGACCCAAACTGAATCATGCTGGAAATGAGTACGAGGCAAACCCATCACAAAGTCCATGTTCACTTCTTCCCACTTCCAAGTAGGAATACTGAACTCCAGCATGGAACCACTAGGCTTCTGATGCTCTATCTTAACTTGTTGATATGTACAACACTTAGCCACAAACTCTGCAATGTCTCTTTTCATCCCACTCTACTAATAGATTTCCCATAAGTCGCGGTACATCTTTGTGCCCCCTAGATGATTAGAGTAGTGGGCACCATGCACTTCTACAAGAATTCACTACCTTAAATCATCTATACCTAGAACACATAGATGACCCTGACAACACAAAACACCATCTCTCTTTTAGGAGAAAACCTCTACTTTTTGATCCTTGACTGACTCCTTTAACTTTACAAGGCTTGGATCTCTATCTTGCTTTTCTTACACCTCTGAAACAAGAGATGATTCTGAACTACTATGAACCCGTATGTCACCCTCCTCTGAATCAACTAAGCAAAGACCTAGCCTGGAAAGATGATGGATTTCTGAGGTAACTTCTTCTTACTATCCTTAACATGAGCAACACTATACATAGACAATCTACTGAGAGCGTCAGCCGTAATGTTGGTATTTGCCAGATGATAAAGGACACTTATGTCATAATCTTTCAAGAGCTCTAACCACCTTCTCTGATGAATATTGAGATCTTTCAACTACTCTTTCAATTCTCTGAGTTTTACTGGTGTAATTTTGTATGAAGGAATAGATATAGGCTGAGTATTTAGAAAAAATCAATATCGATGTCTATTTCCCTTTTGAGAGGAATTCCTGGAAGATCTTTTGGAAAGACATCTAAATATTAATTCACAACTGGGACTGAATCAAGACTGGAAGTTTCAGAACTGGTGTCCTTAACTCAAACAAGATGATAGTCACATACTTTAGATATTATTTTCCTTGCTCGAAGGTAGGAAACAAGATAACCTCTGAAAGCTAAAGTACTACCCCTCCACTCTAGGACAAGTTCATTCAGAAATTGGAACTGGACTATTTAATTTCTATAGTCGACTGTGGCATAAAAGGAATGAAGCCAATCCATGCCAAGAATGATATCAAAATCAGTCATCTCTAATTTGACTAAGTCTGCGGAAGTGACTTTCTAAAATATCATAACCGGGCAGTTCCAATATACCCGTAGGGCTATTCTGGTTTTACCCACTTGGGTAGAGATTGAAAAAGGCTCTACTAGAATTTTGGGACTTGTTCCAAAATTGCTTGCTAGATAGGGAGTCAAAGACAAAGAAGCTCCTTGATCTTGCAAAGCGTAAACATGCACATGAAAGATCTATAACATACTAGTAACCACATCAGGAGAATTTTCCTATTCTTGCCTTGACTCTAGAGCATAAAGTCAATTTGGACGTTGCCCACTAGTAGTGTTAGAGGTGGCACCCTGCTAATTTGGGCAACCAGACTGAGCTGAGGAATGGTTCTGCTGACCCAGATAGCCTAACTGGGGACAATCTCTGACTCTGTGGCCTGGATTACCATATCCAAAATAGATATCACTACTAGCTCTGCAAGCATCCTTATGGTTCTTACCAAAAGTATGACAAAGGGGATTAGTTCAAGCATTAATGACACTGCCCTAAGACTTAGAGCCAAGCACCCTATCTCTATTACCATCCCTGAACTTAGGAGCTGGAGCATTAGATGAAGAAGGAGATGGAACTAATGACTTAGGAAGAAATTGAGAATGGTTTCCTCCTTTTGATTTGGGCTGAGCAAAGTTAAACTACCTATCCTGGCTCTCTTACTCTGCTTCTCCCTCATCTTAATTTTTTGCTCTTCTACTTGTTAAGCATGGGTCATAAGCCTAGCTAAAGTTATGTCACTATTCAACATCACAAATCTACACTCGTTGACCACACTATTATTCATTCTAGAAAAAAACTTACTCATCTTGGCCTTGTTGTCTGCTACCACATGAGGAGCTTATCTAGCTAATTGAGTAAACTTAAGAGAATACTCTTTCACAGTCATATTTCCCTACCTGAGGTTAATAAATTCTAACACCTTAGCCTCTCTCAGCTCTTGGGGAAAGAATCTATCTAAGAATACAGTGACAAACTCCTCCCACTCAATAGGTCCTGTATCAACTGACCTCTCTGACTTCCACTGTTTGTACCAAGTATGAGAAATATCCTACAACTGATATATAGCTAGCTCAACAATCTTACTCGAAGTAACTCCCATGATGTCTGTAACCTTCTAAACCTGATCAATGAATATTTGAGGGTCCTCATCTGACTGAAACCCAAAAAAGGATGGAGGATTCATTCGAGTGAAGTCCCAAATCCTGGCTACAGCTAAATTAGCCACTGGGTTGGCTGGAATGATAGCTGGTCATTAATTTTAAGTAGCTACTGACTGAGAAAAAGTAGTGAATGTAGATCTAAACTCTGCATCAGTGACATGTTCGCCAAAAATTTCTTCGGCCTAAGGGGCTGGCTGATTCCTGTTTCTTCTTTTGGGAGGCATGTTCTGTAGAAGAAAGGAAGAAATGGATTCGATCGAGAGATTGACTTGATATTATGCTCACTGGCACAACATAAATACTGAAGGAAAGGAAACTTTTCCTAAAACATTTCATAGCCTTCTGTACATAAATGTAGCGCGTAACACACCTATGTATAAGACTTTACTTCCTAGGACTCTATTGAACCTTAGGCTCTGATATAAAGTTTGTAACACCCTGAATCTGGTACCCAAAATGCTACAAGATGCTCATGACCCTGATGGACCATAAGTTAATCCATAACTGATATCTATACCTGAACACTACATAATATACTGTATAAATATGGAAATAAAGGCTGTTAGGCCATAAGGTTCAAAACTAATAAAATAGTCTCAGAATGATGTGGTATCACATTACTAAAACAAAACCTAAAATAAACTGTCTAAATATGATAGCCTGAAATGCCTCTAATTGATTGAACTGTCTGAATAAGGAGTTCATGAGATGTCCCCAACTAACTCCAACTACTGAAATAAATTGATTAATGAGATAATAAAGTAATGGTCAGACTTGAAAGAATGAAGACTCATTGCTAACTCTAACTGCTAAGACTAGAATGTTACTGATGCGCTGGAGCTCATGCTTCTGAACCTATGGTATAAAACACCTTATCACAAATGCGTTAGTACATTTGAATATACTGGTATGCATGTGAGGTTGGCTGAATGCAAAAAGGTTCACATGCATGTACTATACTAACTAACTGCATAACATGAATGTGAGAATACATGTATGACTATATAATAACTATAACTGAGTTCATGATAACATGATTTCTAAGTTTGAGCACTGATAACATGAGATACTGATATCTGTATATCTGAAATAACTGATACTGAGCGACTATATCTGACAGTCTAGGTTCTGATGGAACTAGTTGAGTTTTGTACTATTTTGAGTTGACTGTATCTGATAGTCCTAAATACTGTAAAACTATCTGAGTTCTATTACTGAAACTGAACACTGTATTTGACAGTCTTGATTCTGTACTGAAACTGTGGGAAGTAGTCATCTAATCGACATGCCCCAAATAATGCAATATAGCTGAGTTAGGGTACAATTAGTAACCCCATTTGGAAGGGTGTCAATACCGCGCCACCAGTAAGGACAAGCTTTGGGTGACCCTCATCTAACAGTGTCCCCAAAAAAAAATGGTGGGACCCTCATTTGACAGTATTTATCCACCTCATCAACCCTCATCTGACAGTGTTGATGTCTCAACCTATGCTGGCTATATAGTTCTGAAATGCAAGGCTGACTTCTAAGAATCACACCCTCATCTGACAGTGTGTGTTCCTATTCTTGGGTTCACTTAGTGCTAAATCCTATTCCCATCTGAATAGACACTGAACATGATTAACTGGACTGAGTTAACTAAGTTCTGTTGACTGATGGAATACTACTGAGATTACTGAATTTTTGAGATTTCTGTGATTACTGAGTTTACTGAGTTTTCCTGAGTCACATGACTGACTGAATTTTTATAAACATGGCTCGAATGAGAGTATTTTAAAAACATGACACTGGCTCTAGGCACACAACTAATTGTTGTATACAAGTACACTCAGGACTCGATAGTATGAAACTGACAAAGCATGACTTTCTTAAATACATGACGAACATCACAATCCATAATACAATAAGTTGGAGATTTCATGAAGTAGAAGTTCTATAGCACCACAAGGGCTACACATGTATCCATAATTCACTAAGATATCTTATCAAACATTTGACAAGCATAAACTTATACATGATTGAGGATTTCATATTATCATACTAGTATGGCACTTTTCCTTCACATAGGAATTTAATCAAATACATGAGTTTCATACTTTGGTTATACCATCATCAATGCATCTAATTGTCATGGTTGCATGAATAATTTTGCAAGTTTGAAGGGTTTATCATGATTATTATGCAAATCATCACATACTTGGGTTAATAGTTGGAATATGTAATTTAAAACATAAATCAAAGCCCCACAACATCATGAACATGAGTTTTAATTCCATTTAAATCATGAACATTCATATATACACAAATCTTGAATTTTGAAAAGAGATTCTTGAGCTTCATGGGTGAAAGGGACCCATGAATCAACACATGACATACCTGGGTTGTGAGTTTCTTGAAGTTCTAGGACTTGAAGAACTTGAATCTTTTAGTTTCTTGAAGAAGATTTGGATCTTCTTTCTTGGGGATTATCTTTAATAGAAAACCCTAATTTGATATTGTAGATGGATAATAAACTTATGAGCCTTGATCTGATATAATTAGGGGTTAAAATGGGTAGAAAAAGACCCAAATACCCTTCTAAAATGACTTTAAAATAAGTGAATGAACTATGCGATGATGGGTGCAATAGTCTGTCACTAGGTCGATAGTCCGTCGGCCCTGAATGTCACACCTGGGTAGAATAGGGGTTCACTACCTCTGCTGCGACGGCTTGGGCGATGGTCCGTCACTAGCTCGACGGTCAGTCAGCCTGAGCCATCACCCTTAGGAAGAATATGATCTCACTGACTCTGCTACGATGGTTTGGGAGATAGTTCGTTGCTAGCTTAGAGGTCCGTTGGCCCTCATCATTGCACCTGAGCAGTCTTGACTGCTTTCTGTAAAACGGCCATAACTTTCTACCCCGATACCGGATATGGAGGAAATTAGTATCGTTTGAAATCTAATTCAATTTTCCACATGACAAAAAGTAAAAATATTAAAAACTTTACGTATATAAAAATGGATTCATCTTTCAAAGTAAGTTTCTAACATACTTGGGATGATTTTAAGCTTGGTAGAAGTACGAGGTATTACACAAGCCCCATATGGGATTTTTATGTGATTTTAAACCCAAAGCATGTATTACAATATGGGTATCATTGCTCTGGTATTATTGAGTAAATTATCATTTTAATAATGTGTCATCATGCGAAAGCTTCTTAGATGGGAAAATCAATAATTTTACAAATTTCACCTAGCTTTTTTCGGCATCCAGGTAGGATACCTTCTCATATATTGGGCTAATTTATAAAATGTTTATGATATTGTGCTAGATATGGGTTGGATTTATGTCTTGGAGGTATATTTAGTGTAATTTGGATCTCTTAGCCAATTAAGGAACCATAAATTAGGCATAATTGACTTAGCTTCTCAATCTTTAGGTAGATTTGTTATATTAGGACAAAATATGGCTTATTTAATGTCTAGTAGCAAATTTAGATACCTAATTCTGGGTAAAATATTTCTTATACTTTATTTTGGGATAGAGGTGGGCCCCTCCGCCTTACCTAAGGCCAAGACTACTATTATCTCTTTGTTGAATTTATAAGCGTGTTACATCTTCCAAATATATATGCTAGAGCTTAAGAAGGATAGATATATGCTGCTTTATTCTTTATTGATACTTTGAAGATGATACTAGCTCCGATTTAAGTCTGGCAATATATGGTATTAAGACTGATTCAATTTTGGTGTTATTCGTGATATGAGTTTTGGTTCATGTCAGGAAAATGATGATATGAGTTCTGGTTCAAGTCTAGAAAATGGTAATATGAGCTCCAATTCAAGTTTAGAAGATAATGGTATTGAGTTCCATTCAAGTCTGGCATTGAGAGGTTATTTATGATGATTATAGAATAGTTTGGAATTTGGTGATTTTGGAATGAAAGGATTCATAGCTATGATTTTGAGATATGTCTATTTGATATAATTTCAGTTATTTACTTCCCTTTTAGATGCACCTCTAGGGTTATAGGGGATGCATTGTATTATTTAATTTTCTACATCAACTAGCTAATGGGGGTCTGTTGGAACCTTAGAGGTTGTACTACACAGTGAGGGACTAGGTCCCTCAAAATCAGTCATAAGCAATGAATTAGTAAGGCACTAGGGAAGGTAAAACTTTGCTGAAAATAAAGAAATGCATTGATTTAACATGGAAACCCCTTTACTATAGGAGGAAAAAACAAAGCTTGTCCTCACAAGCTCCCCAGATCCACTATAATCAACCTCTAGATTATAGATTTGACTTTAACTTAAATCTAGGTTCCTCCTGCTTGTAATAACTCTACTACAAGTTGAACATGACAACTCTGCCAAGACTCCTCAATACTGATTAACTCTAATCAGTATCAAGCTTAGTCAACTCTACCTAAGCACTCTCAAAGTAAATAAAATAAGAGAATATTACTCTTATAGACTGATTAATTGAGTTACAAATTAGGCTTCACTCGAGAACACTCTCTCTTTTAGCTTACAAAAGAAATAAGAACATGAGCAATGCTTTAGCAATATTGAAAATTTAGTCTTTGCCTTTTTTTTCTCTTCAACACTCCTTTAAACTAGCAAAAACTAATTGATGAAGAAACATCCTTTTATTTTTATAGATAAGTGATGATTAGGGTTGAATATAATTGGAGCAGCTGTCTTAAATAGTACAAGCAGCACCTACACTATTTGTTACACAAGAAAAAATTTTGCAGGCGCATGCCAATTGTATTGTACCCTTGGACATCCAGGGACTTGGTCCCTTGAAGTCAGCTGCTCATCATCAAAACAAGATATAAATATCTTCCCCCTTTTTGATGATGACAAACCAACAACACATTTTGAGCATCAATTCTCATTCATCACTTTCAATTAGTGTGATTACCATTACTGAAGATGAATATCCATCCTATCATGCAACACCATGTTTCCACAACTTAGGGACCTGGTCCTTTGTTGTCAATTGCCATCAAAATTTAATTACTTACCCCCTTTAATCATGGACCATTGGTCATTTAGTGTATTTGTATACTTTTCCCTATCACTATGCCTCCAGAATCAAACATATCATCATACATGTGCTGCTCACTTGGTACCTGGTCCCTAAAATCATCAGTACATTCCTTAAACACGCACACCTGGTACTTAACACATGAAGTCAGTATCCCAATTTATGGCATCATTGAAAAGGAACAATAGTAAACCAAAAGTAAAATAAGCATAGGTTAGTTAACTTATGGCAACTGGGGAAGCACTAACACGAAGATCAACTTTAGAAATAAAGTAGAGACAGATAAAGAGCACAAAAACAAGAACTCACACATATGTTATAGTTTAGGTATCATTGAAGTCCAATATTTACATTTCCTATTCTATAAAACAACCATAAAAGTTGGAGGAATTTAAAAGAAAGAGGATTTGGAGAGAAGGTTTGGAGAAGTAAGGCTATCTCAAGATAGTGTAACAAATCTTTGGTTAGATTCTTGATATATATATTCAAGCTTAGAACCTCATTGATTAGAATTGTAACTTTCTTCTTGAGTTCATCATTCTCACTCATAAGTTCTGCAAAGACCCTTAGACCCTCCTTTAGAAATGGTTGAATTTGTACAAGTAATCTTCTAATTTCTGTATCTTTAGTAATTATCTTTTGTTTTTATTATTTTATAAGCCCTACTAAGTTCTTCATTAGTCATTTTCTTTTCTAGGACCAGGACCCTCAGAAGTCTTGTGCTTTTCAGTAGGGTTTCTAGATTTCACTTCAAAGACTTTTCTTTTCAGACTGTCATTTTGTTTCATAGGACCATCCAAACTGACTTTTGGGTTATCTGATAGAAGAATAAGATTTTTTACAACCCAAGGATCACCATTCATCACACTATCAATGGGGTAATGTATTTTCAAGGATAAGTCTTCATCTGAAAGGTAAGTGAAGAAGGGTTTTGGCTTTGAAAGGTTAGATTACCTAAGTTGGGCATGGTTTATGGAGTTAATCAAAGATGTGTTTGATTTCAATTTTGTATAAGACAAATTTTCTAACAAGGAGAGAGAAAGATACAACCTTTTCTATTTGAACAAAAAAGAAAAATATGTACATTCATGATACTAACCTGAGAGATGAGACTAGATCCTCTCTTTCTTTGAGTGAATTCTCAAGTTTGTGCATACTTTATCTTTTTTTATTCCAAAGTTGTTCCCATGGGTTTACACCTACAAAGGTATAGTACTGAGTTAGACTAACAAATACATACTTTACCAAGGATACCTATCTTCTAATCATAGCAAATTTTTTGGAGAACTACTGACTCATATGGTAGGTCAGCTCATTTTTATCAATCCTAGCTTCAACCAGTTCTTTACAAATTATTCCTTGTGAAGTGACTTAGTAAAGATATCTACTATCTGATCCTCAGTCTTTCAAAACTTCATACATATTGCCTCTTTCTCAATATTGTCTGTTAGGAAGTGATGTCTCACATCAATATGCTTAGTCCTCTTGAGCTACATTGGATTCTTGGCCATGTTTAGAGCACTTATGTTGTCACATATTAGAGGGATAATGTCTGAGACAATACCAAAATCTTTTAATTATTCTTGATCTATAATAATTAAGCACAACAAGAATCTGAAACAACATATTGAGCTTCAACAGTAGATAGAGCAACTGAGTTTTGCTTCTTAAATCCCCAGGAAATTAATGATGAGCCAAGAAAATGCGCAATTCCTAAGGTGCTTTTTTATATTAACCAAATATCCAGCATAGTAAGCATCAGTATAACCCACCAAGTCAAAATTGTCTCCTAATAAAAGTATAGTCCCTTATCCCCTTCAGATACCTAAGAATTATTTTTGCAGCTTTCAAATGAGACTCTTTTGGACAAGCTTGAAATCTGGAACACATTCCTACAATAAATACAATGTTAGGACTACTTATAGTGAGGTACAACAAGGATCCAATAATCCCTCAATACATTATCTCATTTATTGAAAGAACTAGTTCATCATTATCCATTTTTAGAGTTTGTTCTAATTGGAGAATCAATTGGCTTAGCATCTCTCATGTTATATTGTTCAGCAACTCTTTGATGTACTTCTCTTTAAAAAATCATTATCCTTTGAGAAGTTCGTTTAATCGGAAGGCTTGGGAAGAAGCTCAACTCACCCATTATACTCATTTTGAATTCCCTCCCCATTAGCTTAGCAAACTCTTCACATAGAGATTTAGAAGAAGATCTAAAGATTATGTCATCAACATATATCTACAAAATAAATAGGCTGCTACCTCTAGTCTTCAAGAATAGAGTATTATCTATTTTTTCTCTTTTAAAGCCATTTTCTAGGAGAAACTTTGAGAGTCTTTCATACCGGGCCCGTGGTGCTTGATTCATGCCATAAAGAGCTTTGTCCAATTTAAGTACATAGAGAGGAAAATTTATATCTTCAAAACCTAGAGTTTATTTGACGTGGACTTCTTCCCTTTAGGTTTCCATTCAAAAAGGAACTTTTATCATCCATTTAAAATAGTTTGAATCCCATATATGTAGCAAATTCAACTGGGACTAGGTCCTTGTAAATCTTGACTAGTCCCTTTTTATTGTTCTTCTACAAAAGTTGGGATCTGTGCTTGAGTTTCTGGATAACCAGCACTTTCATCATTCTCATCTCTAACATTTATCCCTTGATATTTTTTTTTGCAATATTACCCCTTTGAATAGGAATGAGTTTTTCAACTTTTGAATCTTTACCATCACTTAGGTTCATTTGATTTCTAGACTCATCAATGATCACATGAATACTTTCTTCAACACAGAGAGTGTTTTATTGAAGACTCTATAACCCTTTCTTATTGATGAATAGCCTACAAAAACTACTTCATCACTCTTAGAGTAAAACTTTCCCAATTCTCTCTTGCCATTGTTCAACAGAAAGAACTTATACCTAAATGGTCTGAAGTAGTCTAGCTAAGGCTTTTTATTGAACACCAACTCATATGGAAACTTATTTAAAAGTGACCTAATCAAGCACCTATTATTCATATAACAAGCAGTATTTACATCTTCAGTCCAAAAATTCTTTGGAAGATAGCTATCAATCAACACAGTCCTAGCAATCTCTATAAGTGTTCTATTCTTTCTTTCAGTAACTCTATTTTGCTGTGGAGTTCTAGGAGAAGAAAAGTTGTGACTTATTCCATGCTCAACACAAAATTCAGCAACTTGAGAATTCTCAAATTCAGTTCCATGATCAAACGTGAATTCAACATTTTACAATTTAGCTTCATTTGAATTTTCATGGAAAAAGCCACAAGAACCTCATATGTTTCATCCTTGGTTCTTATAAACATTGTTTAGATGAACTTGGAGTATTCATCAATAATAACAATCACATATTTCTTCCCTCCTCTACTTTGGACTTTAATAGGTCTAAATAAATCTATATGTAGCATTTCTAAGGGTCTGGAAGTACTCACCTGATTCATCAATTTAAAGGAGGATCTGGTCTGCTTACCGTTAACACAAGCATCATAAAACTTACATGTCTTAGCTCTCTATGCCATACATTAGAATCTTCAAAACTTACACAAGTTAATTCCCATCAGCCACAGACCCCAAATCAGATACATACATATTTTTGATCCTTTTGGCTTTGAGAATAATTCTACCAGATTTCATGCTTGATACAGTGTATCTATCAGATGAGAATTTTACCTCATTTTCTTTGTCACAAATTTGAGATTCACTTAGAAGACTATAATTAGGGATATTTACATAATAAACATCTTTAATTGCATGATGAGGTGATTTTCCAATCCTTCAAATACCTTGAATAAACCCCTTTTTATCATTTCCAAAAGACACACCTCCCTCTAGAAGTGCCTTGAGGAAGAGAAAACACTGAATCCTTCAAGTCATGTATCTTGAACAACCATTGTCCATAAACTAATTTTTGTTGCAATCCTTTTTTCCACCTTATTTTCTTCTTTATATTTAGTAGTTACCATATGGAAAAACAAGGAATCAGAGGTGATTCCCTTATTATCCCTTTTCAGCATGAAACTATCTCCACACTCTTTATTTTTCTCATATTTACTGGAGGAGTTTTCCCATGCAGCAAACACCTTCTTTACTCTAAATATAGTTTCATTCTTTCTTCTTGAATCTTTAGGATTTTGATCATTCTTTTACATTGGGCATTCCCTAATAAAATCTTTAGAACTACCACCATTGTGACAAACTAAAAATTTGATATCCCATTTTCTATGATGACCACTTGTTGTCATTGTTCTAACAATCCTTGTTGCCAGAAGAGCAATGTTAGTGTCTTCCTTACTTAAGCCAAACACTAAAGTCTTCAATGTTAATTATCTCTCCCTTTTTGCTTCCTTTCTCTCAACTACTTATTCAATGATGGCATTTGTTTTGCTTTCCTAGAATTTTAAAATAGATCCACCAATTGTTATTATTTTCTTGTATAACGAAACCTTTTCTCTATTTTTTAGATTAAGTTAAGTAGCCATGATGGCCAGAACACTCTAGGTGTGAACCTGTTAGAGTGAACTGACTCTAATACCAATTATTAGAACCTTGGAGATTGTACCACATAGTGAGGGACCAAGTCCCTCAAAATTAGTCACAAGCAATGAATTAGTAAAGCACTAGGAAAGGTAAAACTTTGCTAAAAATAAAGGAATGCACTGATTTAACATGGAAACCCCCTTACTCCAGGAAGAAAAACCACAGCTTTCCTGCATAAGCACTCCAAAATCTACTATAATCAACCTCTTAATTGCAGACTTGACTTGAACCTAACTCTAGGTTCATCCTTCTTGTAATAACTTTAAGCTAAACTTGACAACTTTGCCAAGACTCCTCAATACTGATTAACTTTAATCAGTATCAATCTTAGGAAACGCCACCCAACCACTATCCAAGTAAAGAAAACAAAACAACATTACTCTTATAGATCGAGTAATTCAGTTACAAATTAGGCTTCAATAAAGAGCACTCACTTTTTTAGCTTACAAAAGAAATAAGAACATGAGCAATACTTGAGCAATATTGAAAGTTGAGTTTTTGTGTTATTTCTCTCTTCAACACTCATTTGAATTTGTAAAAACTACTTGATGAAGAAGCATCCTTTTTTTTATAGATGAGTGATGATTAGGGTTGAATTATAATTGGACCAAGTGTCCTAAATGGTCTAAGTGAAACCTCATAGTTTATTACATAAGAATACAAAACTATACAGGCGCGTGCCAGCTGTACTGTACCCTTGGACATCTAGGGACCTGGTCTCTTGAAGTAAGCTGCTCATCATCAAAATAAGATATAATAGGGCCAGTCTTGTAGTAATAGTTATGCTTACTTCTATTTTATTATTGTTTTGGTTATTTATTTATAGTGATGGGGAATCATTCTAGGTTTTCTCTCTTACTTTGACTTAGCTCATTTACCTTGCATTTTATTATATTTATGTCATGATTTAGCTTAGTCGGCGGATGATACCTACTGAGTACTTATGGCTTTGGTATCATACTACACTTCTATACCTTATTGGTGTAGATTTGAGTACTAGTAGCTGTTGTTGACACTGCGATTATGTTGATTAGAGTTTGGAGATAGGGTAAGCTCTTAGAGCCAGAGTTGACTTTTTCTCCTTTTATTTTTGCTTATCTTTTGATATTTGATATTGTTGTATATTTTACTATGATACTACTTATATTCTTTTAGTTTGGTGGCTCTTGTACCGACACTACTAGTTCGTGGGATATTATTATTATCTTATCTATCTTTTGTGTTATTATTACTCCTTAATTTATTATTATAAGTCTTTAAATGCATATTTAAAGCAGTTATGCCAATTTCCACTAAATTAGCCCATTGCTTATCGCTTTGGGCTACGTTTGGTTAACCTACTAGTTGGATAAAGTAGGGGCCATCATGACTCCTAAATTGGGTCGTGACAGTTATTGATAAAACAAAAGAAAGGAAAAACATTTTAAGGGAGTAAGGCGTGTTGTGGATTAATCCAAAACTTGTTGAAAATTGAAATAAAAGAGTGAAGAGAGTAAAAATGGATAAAAAATTTGTCTCATTTAATTCCTTTAACACTGGATGGACTTTAGGCACATTTAAAGTGTTTTTTCTCGATTAAGAATGTACGCATCTTTTTGAGATGTTCAAAAATAACTAAAGGACACAACTTGTTGTTTCCTAGCGCACATGCAAATGTATGTGGTCACCCAAGTAGTAAAGTGGCCTTTTAAAGCTAAGTATCGATCCCATAGGGACTTGTCGATTAATGATTTATCCAATTAGACTAATACTAAATAAATAATGTGATAATATAAAGTGTTTGAACTATAATAAAGAGAAATCTAGGATTAAGGCACTACGAACAATCCTACTTAGCCATACAATCTCTCTAGTTCCTTTAATTATCTTTTTTGTTGATTCACAGGGTTGATAGCATGAATATGATCTTCCAATCCTCTAATTTTCTATCTAACTTATCCCCACAATTATTTTATTGAGTGGGAATGTGGAAACTAAGTTAAACGTATTCATATTTCATTTCGTATATGAATCAAGTGGGGTGAATTACATATATTCCTATCCTAAATACAAATATTAACTTTGACCCCTATACATTTAAGATCCCACTCCATATACCCCATATTTTAATTGTTATTCCTCCTTCCAGGTTCATAATAGAAATATAAGTTTATCCTTAGGGTCAAAAATCTATAGAAAAGTAAGAATAAAGATATATGTATAACCAAACAATAATAACCATAAACCAACTCAATTATAAACTTGAGTAATCATGTTCTTGGCCTCAACCCTAGAAGAGGGTCTTTAGCCACTCATGGTCTTATAATGAATCACAAAATTAACATTTATGTATAAAAACCAAAAGTAAACTAGAGGAAAGATTTAGAACCATAAAAGAATCCTTCTCAAGTATATTTCCAAACCCAAAAGATGTCCAAGATTTTGATAATAAGGTAGGAGTATTTTATTTATAGTTGGAATCAAGGGCCCATTTTGAAACCATCAGCGTGCCATGCTCTTGCATTGGCATGATAGTGGCGTAGCAAATCCGTATTATGGATGCATACTTGAATTTAATATTTTGGTTTATTTCTAAGGGTGTGCTACGCCCTTATCTCAGAATATAGAGGGCTTGGCATGCCCTAGTGCTTAAAATTTTCAAGTTTCATCCATGTAAACTCCATTCTTTTGGCTTTGAGTTCCTCACTTTGAGGGTGCATTTCCATCATCGTCGGACCTATTTTTACTCTCAAATATGAACCATAACATCTCACATTTTCTCCTACAATATCAACACCATGAATTAGAGGTTAAAACACAATAAAATCCCTTAAGATAAACTAGAACAACTCATAGCTCAAGCTACACTCTAGTTTTCTTGTTTGAACTCTAAGTGATATTTTCATTCCAAACTTCTTTTGAACACTCCATTTTATTGACTCAAATTTTGATGAATTATGTAAAATGTATGTTTCTATATGATTTGCCCATTTTACCCTTCTCGTGGTTTTGTTGTGGTATTTTTGGAGTGTGGGGATAATTGGTACAGTTTTTAATGCATTTTGGTGTGTTTTATATGTTATTGTGGTCTTTGGTGGCTTTGAGAGCTTTATAGTTGACTTCAACCAATGTCTTTTGATCTGTGTATCAAATGGCAAAATAGACTGTGCCAGTAGATCCAAAACATTAATTTTAGGGTGTTAACATGGTTGGTGTGATTTTATGGCTTTTAAATCTAACTTCAACCATTGGTTCAGAAAGTTGTGATTTTTGGTTTTTGGGGTCAAATTCATGAAAATGATGTTTTTATTTTAATTTGATATCTCCATTGAGTCTGAAGCATTGAATTTGATAGGGTAGCATAGTTTGTTTGCATTCATGGGATTCTAGATAAATCCCTAGGGGGCCGCGGAGACTTGGAATTTCACCAAGTCCCTAGTTGGTGGACCCATAATCACAAGGCTATTACCACGATCACGATTGGGTGTACTGGATAAGTTTCGTGATTATGTCACCTGGTCTACGATCGTGATAGCCACTTCAGCTAGGTACCACAATCGCGACATCTAGTTCACCATCACGATTCCTAAGTATATAAATATCCATGTTTCACCATTTTCACCATCTTTGAGACTCAGAGCTTAGAGTTTTGTGATTTTGAGAAACTTTCTCCAGTTCTAAGCTTGGGTAAGCTCCATAACAAGTATTTCAATTATTTCCTTTAATATTTATTATTTATTTCTTCTTTTAAACTTAGATTAAAGTATGAAATTTGGGGATTTTGGCTTGTAAGGCCTAAAAATTACATTTCTCCAATTTAAACCTTGATTTCAAACCTTTTCACTTAGGTGAGTTTCTAATCCTATAATTATCAACTTTTTCTCAATTTCATCTTGAAAACAACTTCAATTCTCGATTTTCAATGAATTTCAGAGACTTTTATCTGGTGAATATTAAAAATAATTTTTCTTCTATTTAGACCTCATTTTAAGCCTATTTTCACTTGGGTTTTTGATAGTAGACTTCTAAAAATATACAAAGCATGTCTTTGAAATAAAATTATGATTTTGCCTTTCTCGAAACCCATTCCAGTGGGCCGTTTTGACCCCAACTTGAAAATAGATAATATGAGTAACATTGACTTTCTTTTAACATGTAAATTCTATATTTTTCATGTTTTAGTTAATTTCGGGACCATTCGTTAGGTGTAAGGCTTTGGGATTGATGGCTTTTGTTCTTTATTTTGGCATTTAAGGAAAGTTATGGCTTAACATCTTTTAAATTGGGATGTGTAGTTAATTTTGCAACAAAAGCATGTTAAGGGTGTGGGAACTAATGACAAAAAATGTCTATCTTATTATGTTGTGCTTGTGTCATGGCCTATATGTGATTTATTTTGTTGTTTTGGGATATTATGTGTTATGTGTAACCGCATGGGGTCCTATGTGATGGTGATAGAATATATATAAAAATACGTGTATCTTGTTTGATAAAAAGCCTATAGTGGTACCAATTGTGTATTGTGATGTGTTCATACTCTATTAGGATATGAATCATGTTTTTTTATGGATAGTTGTAAATATTAAGTGGATATTTGGCTCGCTTGGTTGGTATATTGGTTGGATATGGAAATAATCATTCTAGTTGTTCGTGAGTATTACATCCTCATATCATGTAGATTCATGAAACATTTGTACCTCTGTGGAAATACTAAAAATATTGAGAAATACTGGTTTTTTCTAATAGAAAATATGACAACTTATAAGAACCCTCCCCAGGGGATATGCTGGGGAGGAGATATAGATATGGATTGTATATGGGTTAACGAAACCCCCATGGGTCCTACATCGGGAAGCTTTAGCTCTGTAGGTTTATATGGAGGATATGCGAAAATATCAGAGTTGTGTGGCGACCTCATGCATTACATCAATATCATTATCCTCATCATTTTCATTGTATTTAATTTATTATGCTTGTGATATGATTTTATTTCTGTATTAACTTGTTACCTATCCATTTGTTATATCTTCCTTTACTTGTTCTTGACGTTCTTCTCTATGTTATCCTTCTATGCCCTACTTGTATGTGGTATAGTTTATGCTTGTGGTCCTTTCTGGTGTTTGATGCAATATGTGTAAGTATTATAGAATTGTTAGTGCAAGCAATGTGGGTTACTGTTGTCGGATATTTTCTAATTACAAGTGATGTGCCCTTAGTGTGTAGTATACTTTATTATATGCTTTGCTTAGTTGGACTATGATACCTACTGAGTATAAATAGACCATACTCACTCCTACTTTACCTTTTCGATGTAGATCTTAATTCAGGTATGCCCCACATTGGTTGATTCAGGCAATATTTAGAGCTTTATGAGGTAGCAATGGACTTTATGCATTCAGAGTCTACTACTACCTCTTCTTCTTAGACTATGTAATTATTACTATTCGAAGATAGAGTTCTTCCTATGTATTATGCTTCCCTTATGTATACTAGTAATTGTTACACTATGACACTAGGTTTTGGGAGTTTGGTGAGGTCTCTGAATTTGTATTTTTTGCTATTTTTTATATTGATATGGTTTGGTTTCAATTTAGGAGCCTTGCCTTGGGTTTTGAATGTTATTTTCTCTTTTGTATTAGTTTATGTGATTGTCTTACTTGTCAAGGTTTGCCGTGACAAGTGCCATCACGACCCTTGGATTTTTGGGTCGCAATAAATTGGTATCAGAGTAGCCAAGTTTATTAGTCTGAATGATGAAAGAATGAGATATATAATAGAGTCTCGCAGATCAGTACATAGACATACGTATCTATCTTTAGGAGGCTATAGAATATCTTACCATGAGCCTTATGTTAAGCATTTAGGAGGTGAAGGTATTACTTTAGTTCCATTGAGTTCTTTTACCCTAATTTTTTGGGGGTTGTTTCCTTTGGGTGCACTTGGTGTTTCTCTAATCCCAAGTGTGGATCCTCCAGTTTCACTTACTTCTACTCTTGGTACTTCTCAGACATCGAGTGTTACTCCTCTATCAGCGGTGGTATCAAAGTATGGTATTCTGAGATAAAGAGTTTGGTATCCATCTATGCTACCTCCTCAGGTAGGATCTTAGCCTGCCAGATTCACCATGCCTTCTCTTATTGTGAGTAAATTTATGCCTTTTAAGGATCAGAAGAGGTTTGGAGATTTACACATTTAGGTCTTCCTAGATTTAATGGTGCTATGGGTAAGGATGCTTATGAGTTCTTGATTAGCTATCAAGAGAAAGTGCATAATTTGGAATCTCTTGAGTCACATAGGGTTGTTTATACTACTTTATTAGTTGAGAGATATTGCTAAAGATTAGTGGAGGTCTCTTGTTAGATGAAGACCTCTTGATTCTCCTGAGATGACTTGGGATCAGTTTGCTGAGGCCTTTTAGAGATATTTATTCTTTACAGTCTGAGAAATTAGATGAGAGATGAGTTTGATCACCTAGAGTAAGCTCCATAACTGTAGTAGAGGATGAGGCACACTTCTATGCCTTATCTAGATATTGTTATGCCAGCATTTCCACCAAGTATGAGAACATTCTGAAGTCTTTAATGGGGTTGGATATTTCTCTTTAGTTAGCTATGTCTCAGATGGTTGTATTTGGAGAATTTTCTTAAAGAATAGTGGATCATCCAAGAAGACTGAGGGTATTCTTTAAAGATCTCAGGGAGGTGCCAAGAAGATGTATCATTTTAGGGAGTTCAAAGGTCACACTTCTTAAGACAGATATTCTAAAGGTTCTCTTGGGTATTATGATAGACCAATGTGGGCAGCTGTGCAAGGTTCATGTAGTGGATACCTTGATTTAGTAGTTTAAATTGGTTGCTCGGGCCTAATAGTACCTTCTTCTGTTGAGTCAGGTTATAGTGGTTGTTTTCTATGTGATGAGATTGGCCATTTACCTAGGATTATCCCATCGGTGATCAGAGCTACTTATTTTTTAGCTGTGAGAGGTAGGGGTTCTACCAGAGGTACGAGAGGCAATGATAGTAGAGTCCATGGTGGTGGTCGTAGGGCTACTCAGCCCGCTGGTGGTTATGGATAGTGCTATGCTATACCCTCTAAACTAGAAACAGAGGCTTCTGATGAGGTGATTAAAAGTATCGTACTCATTTGTTTCATATCCGCATCTATGTTATTTTATCTGGGATCGACTTTCTCCTATGTATTTACATATTTTTCTCTGAGTTTTGATTCTATTAGTGAGCCTCTTTTTATGCCTATTCATGTATCTACTCTAGTAGGAAATTCTTTAGTGATGGATTGAGCGTACCAATCCTGTATTGTGACTTTTGCTGGGTGTGAGACTTGGGTAGATTTTCTTATCTTAGATATAGTTATTTCGACATCATTTTGGGTAGGGTTGGTTGTCTTCTTATCATGATGTTCAAGATTGTTTAACTAAGACCATGACTTTAGCTTTCTCGAGTGTGGCGAGGATATCCTTGAAGGGTGAGCTTCATTCAAGTACTAAAAGGTTTATATCGTATGTTCAGGCTCGTCGAATGGTTAAGAGAGGATGTTTTTCTTACTTGGCTCATATTCATGATATTAGTATTGTTTCACCTCTTTCCTTGGATTCTATTTGTCTTGTCCAAGAGTTTATGGATATGGTCTATACAAATTTTCCTGATATGCCTCTAAATTGTGATATTGATTTTGCTATTTATGTTGATATGGGAACCAAGCCCATCTCTATTCCTCCTTATAGGATGTCTCTAACTTAGTTGAAAGAATTGAATAATCAGTTGCAGGAGTTATTAGATAAGGGATTTATCAGATCTATGTATCGCCTTGGGGTGCGACTGTCTTGTTTGTGAAGAAGAAAGATGGGTCTATACAGATGTGCATCAATTATCGACAGTTGAATAAGGTGACGATTAAGAATAAGTATCCTCTACTTAGTATTGATGATATGTTCATTCAACTTCAAGGTGTCACGGTGTTTTCGAAGATTGATTTGAGATCTGGGTAACACCAGTTAAGGATTTGAGCTTTGGATACTTTGAAGATAGCTTTTTGAACTTGATATGGTCATTATTAGTTCTTGGTCATATTCTTGGGTTGACCAATGCCCCAGCCACATTTATGGAGTTGGTGAATCAAATTTTTAACTGTATCTCAACTTTTTTATTATTGTATTTATAGATGATATCTTTTTTTAGTCTAAGAGTGAGGCCGATCATGAGGAGCATTTGTGGATTTAGGTTCAGAGATTGAGGGATGATAAATTATATGCCAACTTCTCCAAGTGTGAGTTTGGTTGGAGTCTATTTCTTTCTTGGGTCATGTGGTGACTAAGGAGGGTATTATGGTTGATCAGGATAAGATTGTAGCAGTTCGTGATTGGGCTAGGTCTACTTTACCCATCGAGATTTAGAATTTTGTTGGCTTCGCAGGTTATTATTGATATTTTATTGAGGGTTTTTTATCTATTGCAGCTCCATGTACTAAGTTGACTTAGAAAAAGATTTTCTTTTAGGTGTCTGATGCTTGTGATGCGAGCTTCCAAAAGCTCAAGGATTTGTTAACTTCAACTCTTATATTGACTTTACCTAAGAAAGACGTAGGTTTCACTATATTTATGATACTTTAGGTGTTGGGTTAGGTGCTTTGTTGATGTAGGAGGGTAAAGTGATTGAATATGCTTTTCATCAGTTGAAGCCCTATGAGAAAAATTACCCTACCCATGATTTGGAGTTGTGCGCAGTTGTTTTTGCTTTGAAATTATAGAGAAACTACTTGTGTGGAGTCCGTTGTGAGATTTTCTCAGATCATCATAGCCTTCATTACTTTTTCACCCAATGAGATCTTATTATGACACAACATCTGTGGCTAGAGTTGCTTAATGATTATGATTTGACTATTCTCTATCATTCGAATAGTGTTTGGGTCATTGTGGATCAAATGACCAATTCTGCTCATTTCATTCTGATTTAGGTCTCCTTTAGTACTGAGAGGCTGGCCCATATCTATATTCGTATGATTGTGCATCTTCATGGTGTACAAGTGTCTATCATCTCAAATCGAGGTTCTGTGTTCATATCTCACTTTTGGATGACTTTTCAGAATGAGTTGGGTACTCGAGTTGATCTTAGTACCATATTTCAACCCCATACTGACGGTCAGTCAGAGCAGACTATCTAGGTTTTGGAGGATATGCTACACACTTATATGATGGATTTTGGTGGTTAGTGGGAGTAGCATCTAGGCTTGGCAGAGTTTATGTGTAATAATAGCTACCATTTCAGTATTGATATGGCTCCTTTTGAAGCTTTGTATGGTAGATGTTGTTGCTCTCCAGTAGGTTAATTTGAGGTTTTTGAGGTTAGACCTTAAGTTATAGACTTGCTTCGTGAGTCTTTGGATAGAGTTCAGATCATTCAAGATAGACTTCAAATGGCTTAGAGTAGGTGGAAGTGTTATGCTGACTGTAGACTTTATGCCATGAGATTTAGTATTGGTGATCGTATTTTCCTTTTAGTTTTGGGAAGAGAGGCAAGCTTAGCCCCAGGTATATTATCCCATTTAAAATTCTGTGGACTATTGGTAATGTGGCTTATGAGTTGGCTTTACCACCAGACTTATCAACTGTTCATCTATTTTTTTATATTTCCATACTTCATTGTTACATTTTGGATGAGTCTCATGTCATTTGTTGGGAGTCATTCAGTTAGATGAGAGGTTGTATTTTCTTGAGGAGTCAATCTACATATTGTCTAGGGATGTTATAAAGTTGTGCTCTAGAGTTATTCCTGTGGTTAAGGTTTAGTGGAGGCATCGACCTATATATGAGGCTACTTGGGAGGTCGATTTCGGTATGCATAGTTCTTATCCATAGGTTTTTGCTGATTCAAGTATTTCTCTTAAATTTCTGTGTGATTTGACCATTTTATCCTCCCCGTGGTTATGTTGTGCTGTTTCTTGGTTGTGGGTTGATTGGCATGGTTCCCGATGTGTTTTATGTGATATTGTGTTTTTTGGTGGCTTTGAGAGTCTTATAGTTGACTTCTGTCAACATCTTTTGATCTTTGCATCGGATGACAAAATGGACTGCACCAATAGATTCGAAACATCTCTTTTAGGGTGGTAACTTGGTTGGTGTGGTTTCATGGCTTTTAAATCTCATTTCAAACCTCGGTTTGGGAAGTTGTTAATTTGGATTTTGAGGGTTAACTTGGTGAAAGAAATATTTTTCCAAAAAATTAATATCGCCATTGAGTCCGAGGCATTAAATTTAATAGGGTAGCATAGTTAATTTTCATTCACTAGATTTTGAGTGAATCCCAAAGAGCCTGCGGAGACTTGGAATTTCACCAAGTCCCCAACTAGTGCACTACTCAGCTGGTGCCCTCGCGATTGCAATTGGGCTTGCTGGCTAAGTGTCATGATCGTGGTCTGCAATTGCGATGCCTGTGTATATATACCCATGTTACTCTATTTTTACCATCTTTCAGACTTGGAGCTTAGGGTTTTATGATTTTGAGAAACTTTCTCCACTTCTAAGCTTGGGTAATGTCTGTAACACATATTAAAATTATTTACTTCATCTTTATTATCTATTTTTTGTTTTAAACTTGGATTAAATTATGAAATTTGGGGATTTTGGCCCGTAAGGCCTAGAAGTTGTATTTTTCCAATTTAAACCCCAATTTCAAACCTTTTTTTAGTTGGGTGAGTTTCTAATTCTATAATTATCAATTTCCCTCAATTTCATCTTTAAAACAACTTCAATTCTTGATTTTAAATGGATTTTGGGGACTTTTACTCGGTGAAGCTTGAAAATAGTTTATCTGCAATTTGGAACTCATTTTAAACTTGTTTTTGCTTGGGTTTTTAGATGTAGACTCCGATAAATATGGAGAACATGTTTTTGAAGTAACAATATGATATTTCCCTTCTTTATTGAAAACCCATTTTGGGGATCTATTTTGCTCCTGACTTGAAAATAGGCAACATGGTTAACATTTGTTTTATTTATGAATGTAGATTGTAATTCTTATATTTTAGTTAATTCCAGGACCATTAATGAGGAGTGAGGCTTTGGGATTAAGGCTTTTGGTTTGATTTTTGATATTCAAGTTAGGTTATGGCTTAACTTCTTTCGAACTGGGCTGGTTTTTTAATTTTGTTAGAAAAGCATGTTAAGGGTGTGGGAACAAATCATGAAAAATGGCTATCTTATTGTGTTGTACCCATGTGGGGGCCTATATGTGATGTATTTGGTGGTTTTGGGATATTATGTGCTATGTGTGACTGTGTAGGGTCCTATGTGATATTGATAAACTATATACACAAAAATAAGTGTATCTTATTTGATGAAAGTCCTATTGTGGAACCAATTGTGTATTGTGATGTGTTAATACTCCATTGGCATATGAATCATGTTGGTTTTCATGGATGGTTGGAAATATTGAGTGGATATTTGGTCACTTGGTTGGTATATTGGTTAGATATGGAGATACTCATTGTGGTTGATTGTAAGCATTACATCCTTATATCATGTACATTCATGAAACATTAGTACCGCCATGGAAATACTGGAAACACTAAGAAACTGGCTTTTTTTGAAAAAAAATGAGACATCTTATATAAACCCTCCCCAAGGGATGTGCCGGGGAGGAAATATAGTTACGGATTGTATATAGGTTGGTGAACCCCCCATGGGTCCTATGTTAGGAAGCTTTAGCTTCGTAGGTGTATACAGAGGCTGTGCTATAGTCTCGGAGGTTGTGCGATGACCTCATGCATTACATCATCATCATCTTCATTATTATTTTTATTGTATTTACTTTATTATGCTTCTAATGTGATTGCATTTCTGTATTAACTTATTGCCTATCCATTTGTTATATCTTTCTTTACTTGTACTTGATGTGCCTGTATATGTTTTCCCTTTATAGTTTCATTAGTGTATATAGAGGATGTTTTCCCTCTTGGCCTCTCTATCTCACATTTGAGGTAGTGGTATAGACTGTGTACACTTACCCTCCCCAGACGCCACTTGGTGGGAATATACTAGGTATGTTGTTGTTGTTGTTAGTCTAATTGTATGTGGTATAATGTATACTTGTGGTCCTTTCTGGTGTTTGTTGCAATATATGTGAGTATTATAAAACTGTTAGTGCAAGCGGTGTGGCTTACCGTTGTGAAACATTTTTTAATTGCAGGTGACGTGCCCTTAGTGTGTATTTTCTTTACTTTATTATCTACTTTGCTCAGTCGGCCTATGATACCTACTGAGTACAAGTGGACCATACTCCCTCCTACTGTACCCTTTTGGTGCAGATCCTGATTCGAGTATGCCCCTCATTGTTTGATTCTGGCGATATTTGGCGCTTTATGAGGTAGCGATGGATTTCATACATTCGGAGTCTGCTACTACCTCTTCTTATTAGGCTCTGTCTTTATTATTTTTCGGAGACAGAGTTATTCCTATGAATTGTCTTTCCTTGAGTTGTACTAGTAGTTTATACATTTTGACACCAGGTTTTGGGAGATTGGTGATGTCCTTGAATTTGTATTTTTCGCTATTTGTTATATTGGTATGGTTCGTCTTCGTTCTAGGAACCTTACCTTGAGTTTTTAGTCATACATTCTCTTTTGTATTAGTTTTTGTGATGGGCTTACTTGTCAAGGTTCGCCACGACAAGTGCCATAACGACCCTTGGATTTTTTGGTCGTGACAACCTTAAACATCATAAATAAGTGCTTTTAACACTTAGATGCTCAATTATTTGAATATTAAATCATTACACATACAAGAAGTCGTCAAAACTAGGCTAAATATGTATAGATTATGATACTTAAGGTGCATAAATCCATCTAAGATCATCACCCGACACTTAAAGCCTTATTTATCCTCGAACAACTCTTTACCTTAAGCACAGTCTAAGGAAGACTCCAAAATTACTAATGAGGACAAGACACTCACTCTAGCACAACAATGAATACACAATTAGCAAGTTCTACACTATGAATGTCACATACAATGGAAAACTCATGAACATTACGTCAACGCTTCCTAAACTCAAAAATTGTATCCACCAAGTTGGCAAACTCATGCATATTACTCGATCAAAAAGATCATATAATTTACCTGACAATCATTAAACATGTACCCTCACCATAAGAGAGTTACCCATATTCACTCACAGATACGTAATTCATCACAAGAATGGGTGTACGAATCAACTTCTGCTCACTCTCACTAAGAATTCACATGCCACATAAGATGAACCATAGGATTGCCCTTAGTGTAGTACTACAATAATATCAAAATGTTAGGATTTAATATCAAATAGGACTTAACGGGTTGTAATGTAGGCTAAAGGATGGGTAGGAACTATTCTGGGCAGTAATAGTGACTATCTTCCCTAAGCGCTTTAATACATCATGTTATACATTGAAATCCACTCTAAACAACCAACATTCACCACCTTTACCTTCACATATATCTTTTATTTTGACCAATATCTTTAAGATAGTTCATATATATTAAGGAGAGAGTATTCTCTATCAACACATGATTCAATTTTGTACAATTTCCTTTCTTTTTATAACAACACTCCCTACCACGCACATCAAATTTTTCAACACCAATTGCTACTACTTTATGTCTTCAGTTTTACCTCTTTCCTTCTTAACTTTCATACTCCTTAACCATATTAATTTTTCAATTAAGTACTTAGGAGCTTTGGATCAAATTACGGTCAATCAAAGAAAGTGAATAGGCTATATAAGAGTCTATCAAAGAATAATCTAAAGGCTCAACACGACTAACTAAGATTATGCACAAGTATATATAAAAATGGTATGGATATGGATATCAAAGAAATGCCTATATCATCTCTTAAACCCAATACCCTTTATTTCACTTTTCACATACACCAGGCAAGTTTAAGACATCAAAATGCAACAAGGAATACAACAAAAACCTCACTCACATATAGCACATGTTTAAGTCAAGTAGGATCATTATAGACTCTAAACCAAGAAATAACATAAATTTAGAATTAAGCCAACATCACACAAGAGTCATACAAATGAGCCTTAGTGTCTCAAAAGTAGTCATTCACCCTAATCAATATGCTTTCACATTCAAAACCACTTGATATCATGAAATCACATAGAAAATAGAAAGAAATCTCACCTATTCCTAATAATTTTCTTAGAAAATTTACTCCCAATAAAGGAAAAAGGGATACTGAGTTCAAAGGTGCCCCTCAGAAAAGAATCAAAAAAGAAAAATCAAGAGGTGGATGAAGTGTGCCCCTACTAGACTGACACCACAAACTAAGACTAACAAACAAAGAGAAAATCTTATTTGTAATTTTTTTTAAATTTAACCAAAACTAGAAAATAGCTGAAATAAAAATCCTATAGAAGCACTTCACCCTAAGCCATTTGGAATATCTCCTACCCCACACTTAAAAATACACTTTGTCCCTAAATTAGAATTTAAAATCAAGGATAGAAATATTACTTTAGGCCTCTAAGCCTAGCTAGTAGCATAGGGTTCAATGGACTCCACACCCAGTCCTTACCATGTTCCTAAGCTCTGGTTTCCAATACTTAGACTTTCCTTCAACCTATCACTCAACAAAAACAACAAAATAAAAGTAACACAAAAATAAAAATGATAAATAAAAATAAAAACTACTTACTATATTTGGGTTGCCTCCCAACAAGCACCTAATTTAATGTCGCGGGACAACCCATCAACTTCTTTCTCTACCTTTAGGATATCAATTTCACCCTCAACATTGCATCCATAATTTTTATACACCCATAGGTTGGTGGCACAAAGATTAAAGAACCAAGTAATGGATAGTTCAAATTAAACTGCTTGGCCCTTAAGTGAGGCATATTTCTGTGTTGCTTGTCTGGTGCAAATTTAAGAACATAGGATTCTTGTTCCTCATCTTCAAACTGTTCCACTATTTCAAATGACTCCTAAGATATGTCATCGTCTAAACATAATGTATAAAAGTGCTTTCAATGAGACCCAACAAATCCCTTTTTCAAATGTACTCCATCTACAATGTGCTCACTCTTTATTCACCTTCTCAATGTTAATCTCAAGAAAAAGAAGATAGTTCAAAGGTTGAAGTTATTTTATCTTCTCCATAGGTTGGATAGTATCCACAATAGTTGGTTAAGGTTCAAACCACTTGCTTTCCTAAAATTTTTGACAAATACTGTCCCTGTGGGCCCCTCTAGAAAAATAACAAGAATCATCATCACACCTTCTATCCTAGGATGACATATCAAGAAGAGTGATAGAAAAGTAAAATAAAATAAAAAGAAATTTTGTACAAAAATAAACTATGCACAACTCAAACAACTAGATAGAAAAGTCTATTCTTGAAGAACACTCAACACCAATATCCGTCGCCAAAAACTTATTGCATCCTAGCACACACACAAGTGTACGTGGTCAACCAAGTAGTAAAGTAGACTTTGAAAACCAAGTATCGATCCCACAAACACTTGTCGATTAACTATTCACCAAATTAGACTAATTCTAATTAAATAATACGATAATTGTAACACCTCAAAATTTGATCTCGAGAAGTCACACGGTGCTCAAGGCTATGAGTAGCTCCAAGCTAACCCTTTAAGCTTTCTACTAGGTATGAGCCTTACTTCAAGATAATCTACTTAAGAAATAATGCTATATCATATCAAAACTAAATTGAATAAACTGAAGATACTATCTGAATAGCAAATACTGAAAGTCTATAAATAAACTCATAGTTTGACAATCCTCTACTACTAATGAACTAGAGAGCCATTGGGACAGACCCCCAACTGACTTAGACTAAACTAAAAGCGATAACTCAATTACTATGAAAGCTGGAAATCCAAAGAAGTAGGCCCTCGAATCATAAGAACTCACCAACTGTGGGAGAATAGATAGAGATGCTCGAACTACTCACGCTATTGATACTAAGCACCTGAACCTACATTATAAGACAATGTAGCACATAGACATATGTGGATCAGCACTTTGAGGATGTACTGAGTATATTGGGGTGTAATGCATAAGTAAGACATCATCGTAATTACAAAGTAAAAGCATGATGGATGTATATGACTCACATAAGCTTAATTATCTAAAATACCAAAATATAAAATCATCAATAACAAATCATACTTGAAATCTAGTGAGTCATAACAATTAGTCTTATAAAAGCTTTTCTATCATTCTTTTTTTTGAAACTTAGAAGCTTTGAGAGCCTTGGGAAATCTTGGAACTTTGGGACTTAGGGAGTTTCTTCTAACCGACATAAATCATGTGAGCTGACATGGAGTCCAACGTCTTGCCCATGTTTGGGAGAGCTGTTCTATCCTTGCCATCAAAATAGAACCTTAACTTAAGTGATCACTATCTTATCCCACTATGGGCAAATTAGAAACCTATGGTGGCATGTAGTTCTGGGACATGATACCTTGGAATCATACCCAACTCAGTGTAAATACTACTCCCATAGTTATTGCTCAGAACTTTTAAGAAATCCACCTTAAAACAGTACAAGGGTTTATAATGAAAACCAATTATACTTCTTTTTGCTTTAAATCATAAACTATATGAATAATGTGGATTCCTATCTTTGCTTGGATCAATAGATCAACTTTCTTTATCAAAATCTAAAAATAACTAATCATTGGATGCTTAAAACATAGTCATTATTGAAATGTCAATATACAAACTTGGGCTTATTGACCCATGATTCAATTTCATGTCAAACACCATAAGGTCCATGCTTGATAATACAAATATTCATAATTCGACTTAAAATTTGGAAAATATGATCATACGCATTAAATTTTTGAAAGTAGACATGTAATTCAATATCCAAATCACTTAAAATCTCAAAATCATTCAATTAGCAACATTGGGTATAAACCCTAACTTAAATTTCACGAGAAATCATAGAAAACTCATAAATTTGTAATTTAAAGTAAGTTTTTGGGCACAAGGAGGAAAGATTTATCCTTGTTCAAAATCCCACAAACCTTGGATGATGAAATAGATGAACAAGTTTGCTTTTGAGATGCTATTTGTGCTCTTGAATGATGGTTCTTGGAATTCTTGTGTTGGGAATATTGAATCTTGAATTAATTTGGAAAAAGAGTGGTGGAATCTTGGGATTCTTGAGGTTGATTGTTGAAGTTTAGGTTTTTGGTTGAGAGAAATTTTGAGGACTATATCATAAAATGCATGTAATAGACTTAAATCTTGTGTTTGGATGGTTAATGGGCCACCACGAAAGCCACTATCGCAGTAGCTCACTGGAAACTGACGAATGGGAAATTAGGGACCTCCATGATGCGGAGCTATCATATTGTCCCATTGTATTCTGAAAATTGGGACCTAGAATTTCAAAGCGACATGCCACCATCGTGGTGACTTATAGAAATGCCAGTTTGGCTTTCGATGCGACACGCCACTATAGCATTGGACTACTGAAATTCAACCATTGGGAAAATGGACTTCTCTGTGATGCACCAAAATCATGGAAGTCTACTGAAAATTGAAAAATGGGAATTTGGATCTTACCGCGATGCACCAACATCATGGTGGTCCACTGGAAAGTAACAACTATGAAATTGTCCTTCACCGCTATGCGTTGTCTGCCCAAAAATGCTCTAACTTCTTCACCAAGTGTTGGATTTGGGCAAATTTAGTATTGATGGAAACCTTATTCAATTTCCGACACAATGAAAAGTTAAAATCTAGAAAATTCTATATGAAAAAAATATTATTCATTTTGGAAAACATCCCTTAACATTCTAGGAATGAATTTAAGCTAGAAAAAGTTTGGGGTATTACAATAATATAAAGTGCTTGAACTATAATGGGAATAAATCAAGGGTTAAGGCACTATGAGCAATCTAACTTAGCCATACAATCTCGTTTGTTCAATTAATTATCTTGGTTGTTGAATAAGAGGTTGATAGCTTGACTATGGTCTTTCGAGCCTCTAATGGTCTATCTAACTTAACCCCATAACTACATCATTGAGTGAGGATACAAGAACTATGTTACGTGCATTCATATTTCATTCTATATATGAACCAAGTGGGGAGAATTAGGTATATTCCTAGCCTAAACACAAATATTAACTTTGATTCCTCTCTGTTTAAGATCCCACTCCATATATCCCATGTTCTAATCTATTATTCCTCCTTCTGGGATCATAATAGAAATATAAGTTTATCCAAAGGGTTGTGAATGCATAAAATAATAAGGATATATGTACAAACAATAGTGATAATAACATAAACTAACTCAATTATAAACCTAAGTAATCATGTCCTTGGCCTCAACCCTACAAGAGGGTGTTTAGCCTCTTATGGTCTTATAATGAAACACAAGATTGAAATTCATGTATAAAAACTAAATGTAAATAAAAAAGAAAGATTTAGAGCTCTAATAGAAGCCTCCTCAAGTGTATTTCTGTCCCCAAATGTCATCCAAGATTTTTACAGTAAGATAGGAGTGTTTTATTTATAGTTGGAATCAAAGACCTATTTTGAAACCATTGGTATACCATGCTCTTGCATTGGCGTAATAGAGGTATGGCATGCCCTTATCATGGATGCACACTAGAATTAGACATTTTGGTTTGTATCTAAGGGCATGACATGCCCTTATAACAGAGTCTAGAGGGCTTGATATGCCCTTGTGCTCAGAATTTTCAGATTTCGTCCATGTAAGCTCAATTTATATGGCTTTGAGTTCCTCACTTCATGGGTGCTATTCCATCATTGTCAGAACAAGATGATCTCAAATATCAACCTTAACTTCTCAGATGGAACAAGATAATCCATCCTTAACATCTCACATGGAATCCTACAATATCAAACGCCACAAATTAGTGCTTAAAACATAATAGAATCCATCAAGATAAACTAGAATAACATATAGCTCAAGCTAGTAAGACTAGTTTTTCCATCTAAACTCTAAGTGATCATTTTTATTTAAAACTTGTTTTAAACTCACCTTAAATATCATAAACAAGTGATTTAACACTTAGCTTCTCAACTCTATGAATATTAACTCATTATGCACATAATAAGACCTCAAAACTAGGCTAACTATGTAGAGATTATGACACTTAGTTGCATATAAATACACCTAAGATCACAACTATGCACGTCGACAAAGATTTTCTAGAAGTTGACTTTAACTGGATTAATTCAAGAGATAGACATATATTATTAGTATATTAAAAAGTGAGTGAATCAAGTCCTAAAAACATAGTTTATCAAAAATAATTTAAGGCAAGTATAGTTTGATAAAAGCGATTGTGCTAGAACAACGGGACTCGAGGGATGACTCATACCCTTTTCTTGGTCAACAAAATTTCTTACCCAGTCTTATGTTCTTGCAAACAAATAAAGAGTTATTTTTTATTAATGATTTGAAAAGTTGACTTGGAACACCATAACTCAATTCCAAGTAGTGAATCTATAAGTAAAATAATCCCTATTCTATGTCGCCACTTTAACTGGAAAACCTTCGACCTACTAAAAAAGCGGGGTGTTACATCTTTGGCAACTCTAGTAGGGATAATTAGAATTTGAGCTTTAAGGTATTAACTTTTACTTGATTTAATTATTTGGATACTATGTTTGTGACTAGTGTGCTACTTGTTGCTCATTTATCGTGTTGATATTGTTGAATTGTATGATAAACTGCCTTTTCTCATGAACCCTCCAGAATATAGGATAAAAGGAATACAATGTATGTATCCTACTTTATTCTTGAGATAAAGTCGGAGTGTCAAGATACCTAGTAAAGGATTATTAGTCGCACATGTTAGGCAGGGTTTGGACCAATAATACAAGCAGAGTAGCACTGCTACTGACCCAGATGTCCCTCTCAGACTTGTATTTTCTTGGGTAAGCCATTTTAGATACCTATCTCCAGTAGGTTAAACTTAGTGGAACTAAAACTCAGACATGGCTATCCCTATTAGGCTCTACTTTATCTAAATCTTATGCATTTAACTTAGCGAAACTCAGTCTGTCTAGGATAGATTCTCTCTTTATATAACTAAAATATGCATCCTATGTGATCTTTGACATTTAATTAAAGGCCCATTTGATTATTGACCAACTTTAGGCAACTTAGTGAGACATAAGAGAGCAATTTTTTCCTCAAAATTTATGATTGTTTCCTTAAATTCTTTTAAAAAAATGAAAAAAGAGTTTTTTTATAGTCTTCATGAACTACACACACCTAATTATCACGTTGAAGAGATATGTAGGCAACCCTTATCGAGTTTGGTGATATTCCTAAAAAAAAGTTTTGAAAATGTTGAACCCTACTTGTTATCTCTAAAGTCAAAATATTAGTAAGGTAGTTGGTTTATGGTTAAGCTGGTATCTTATCCATACAACATTAGGTCCATTGGAATCCACATCAATGAAAGAGATAACTTATTAAGAGAATAAATGGATGAAATATACCATGCTTGAATAAATAGAGCAGCTCCACCTTTCTTAATTTATGGACTTTTAAAAGTGACTATTCTAATTTCCACTTGGCCTGAACAAGGGATCCACTTTACCTATCTGGATTTGACCCATATGCTAATGTATATAGAATGTTTGGGACCTCTTCCACACAACCTCTAAATGTATCCCTCGTAAATAATCCATTTTATTTTCCTATAGTACCAACTACTGCAGCCTCTCAACTGATGATATAGAAACCTATGGGTGAGCAAACTCATGATCAATTCTAACCCTATGAATTGACTTTTAAATCCCCAAACTCATGATATTATGCTCATCAACATGATTTTATTATTATGATTAAGAAGACTGTTAAAAATAAGAAACAAGAAGAGAAGGCCATGAAGGTGAGAAGTTTGGAGCAAAATATGAGAGACATTCAACGTATGAGAGGGAAAAGGAGTGTTTCTTACAAGGATTTGCATATGTTACCCAATGTTCACTTGACTCTAGGTTTTAAAACACCAGAATTGGACATGTACGAGGACCACAGTGATCCTTTGGTCCATTTGAAAAGGTCTTGTATTCAACTAAGAGGATTAGAGAAAAAACAAAAAATAATTGTGACTTACTTTGGAGAGAGTCTGACGGAGATAACTTCAGAATGATTTATCAATCAACATGTCTCTCATTAGCATAGTTGGAAAGGAATAGCTCAAGATTTTATCAAGAAATTTTAATATAATATTTACATAGTGCAAGATAGTGCCACACTTTCCAACATGAGAAAAAAACCGTTGAAAGTTCTCGTAAATATGTTATTAGGTGGAGGGAGCAAGATGCTATGACAAGCCACCAATGAAAGAGATGGATATGATTGATTTATTCCTCTAAGAACCAGTTCTTGAGTAATTTAAGCACCTAATTTTTGTAATAGGTAAAAAATTTGCTGAAATATTCATAATTAGAGAAATGGTGAAAATGGAATCAAGTTTGGAAAAATTGTAAGTCAAGTAGACCTTAGGGCTACACCTTAGGAAATTCAGAATAGTTCAGGATACTTTAGGTTCTACAAGAAAAAATGATGATGTAGCAATGATTACAGAGAATTCATTAATGCTGACATGCAAATCAGTGGCTAAGATATCAAGGTCAACAATTTAAAAGTCACTCCGCTCCCCATGAGCAAGGGAGTTTTGGTAGTCTGTTTTGTTTTTCTTTTTGTTATCAGAATTATTCCAAGATTTTTAGTTTGGGATATATCTTGTCTTAATTTTTTTGTTGATTCTGTTCAAACTCTTCTATCTTTTCTATCAACAAAATGTGTCCCTTTTGCTTTTTTATTTCATTATATATTATTTATTTGTCTTTATTTTCTTTACATGATTATTTCTATGGTGAATTTAATGATATGATATGCATGCTAAATTTTCATCCAGATCTTAAAATCCATTTTATCCTAAAATGTTGAACCAAGAATTTAAAATTGAAAAAGCCTATGAGGAAATAAGTAAAGTGTTGAGATGTTTGGTGATTGAGTTCAAGCCCCACTTGATTGAATTAAGGCAATCACTTTGTCAAACAAAAAAGATTTGGTCATTAATGAGAAGGTCCATATCAAGAATTTTGAATGATATCAATTAGAGGATATATAGTTTCCATTATCAGGAGAAGCAAAAGGAAGTTAGATCCAAAAAGGCATGTGCCATTAATGGGAGGAATGTAGAACACAAATGGACTTTCATGTTAGACAAGTGCATAAGAAGTAGCAACACACATGCATAGTCAAGGTCAATGTTGAAAAAGATGTGTATGATCTTCAATTTCTAATCTCAGATTGCATGTTATTTACTTGCATTATAAGGATTAATAAAACGAAGGTATTTTATTCTAGTATCCAAATATTGTGTCATCTTTTTTTACCCCTTTTGAGCTTTATATTTAGTTTTTTTTTGTATCCTTCATTTAAAATCAAAATAGAGTTAGAAAAAATTAAAAAAAAGAAGAAAAGTGTAAAAAAAAATAGAGTTATAAAAAGTGTCAAGAAAAAAATAGTCAAAAAAGTCTCAAACAGAGAATAGTCAAAGAAAAAGAAAATAAAAAGAGAGGGTCAAAGTTGGAGTTAAAAAGAGAGAAAAACAATAAAAAAAGAAACTCAACCGAAAGAACAAGATGCCTGAACTATGTTTGACCTGATTCTTTCTATGACAAGATATGTAGGTAGCCCTTCTCTGGGGTTCGGTCCAACTAAGTATAAAATATAAGTTACCTTGTTTAAAAGAAATTGGGGCAAAAGTTATTTTCTTCATGAGTTGATTCTAAAAACTGTAAGTCTTATCCCATTTTATGTGTATTTTGATCCTTAAACCGTCCTTGCTTTCTAACCCTACTCTGTGGTTTGGTCCAATCAAGTATAAAATTCAAGTTACCAAGTTTCAAAGAAATTGGGATAAAAGTTATTTTATTTATGAGTATATTCAAAAGTTGTAAGTCTCAACCTATTTTATATGTATTTAGAGCCACATACCACCCTTTCTTTCTAACCCTATCCAAAAGCCAAGTTACAACCAAAAAAAAACTTCAGATCAATCTTTGAGAATATCGAGGAGCATTTATGGGTATATGATGTCACATATTTTGGGCACCACTTTCCTTCATTATCATAAAAAAATATGAAAGAAATGAAAAGGAGATAGTCTTATTGGTGAAAACCCACACGATTACCGTGAGAAGATAGTGAAATGAGAAAATAGAAAACAAGAGTCTTATTGGTGCAAATCCTCACAGGACCATAGGGAGAGAATGAGTTTAGAGAAAATGAAAATGAGAGAGGCGTACTGGTAAAATTTTTTTTCGAGCGTCGCTGGACAAATGAGGTTTGTCATCTAGAGGCAACACGTTCAAGAGTAGTTTGATTTCAAATTCAATAAGTTAACAAAGTCGATAAATGGTTAGGATGAGAATATCAGGCTTCTTAATTCAAAATGCATGTCATAATCACTAGGGCTACCTCACCCAGATAAGTTTTTCTTTTCATTATTTCTTAAATAGGGATGCCTATTGTCTTTTCTTTTCTTTCTATATTTTTATTTTGTTTTTATGTCTTTGGTGTCAAATGGAAAATCATAATCATCATTTTTATTGTATCTTTGAGTCAAATTCATGTCAAGGCAAGTGAGAAAAGACTTCAAAACTTGCTACCAACTCCTTCAATTGCACAAAGTAAGCCAAAAGGCCAATACACAATGATAACATGATTCAAAATAAAGAAAAATACCCATGTATAATCATCATCTGATAGTTTGGAGACTCATAGAAATATAAAAGGTGCATTAGAAGTTAAATTCAAAGGCTTCATGTAATAGAAATATGATTTGAGTCAAAGAATTTTGGTAGCCAGAACCTGGGATAAATAGTACAAAACGTCAACAATATCTATCAACGGTTTGAAACACAGCTGAACATGACCAGAGCAAGAGAAATCACGCTAAAAGCCAAATGCAATAAACCATTCACAGTGTTTTCAAACTCACAAGTTTTCTTAGTTTGAAACAGAAATGAAATGTTGCCTTCTCATAAAAGGTTTCAAAGATTGGATATCAAAATGTATAATTCTACACTTCTGTCAATGTAAGAAGCAATGTTGCAATACAGGCTTGCTAGATCACAGTTATAGTAAGAATTTATTTTACTTTACCCTTGTAAGGTACACTTTCTAAAGCTATTCAAGATCTTGGCTCACCTTCTTCATCATTCATTTTCCAAATAGTTATGATTTGGATAACACTCACAAATTTTTTTTGGTAAAAACTAGGGAAAATCTTTTATTCATGTTAAATATTGTTTCTCAACTCAGGACTCTCCTGAAAAATGGACTTTAATTTTCAACTTTGGACCCTCCTGGATAATGAGATTTTAATTTTCAACTAAGGAACCTTCTGAAAAATGGGATTTTACATTTTAACTGATGACCCTCCCGGAAAATGGGATATTACTTTTCACCTCAGGACCCTTCTAAAAAAATGGGACTTTACTTTTTGACTTAGGACCCTCCTTGAAAATGAAACATTAATTTTCAACTTAGAAACCTTTTGAAAAATGGGGCTTTACTTTTCAACTTAGGACCTTCCTGAAAAATGGGACTTTAATTTTAAACTTAGGGCCTTCTTGGAAAATGGGACTTTACTTTTTAACTTAGGACCCTCCTCAAAAATAGGGATTTACTTTTCAACTCAAGACCCTCCTAGAATATGGAACTTTAATTTTTAACCAAGGACCATCCTGGAAAATAGGACTTTACTTTTCAACTCAAGACCTTCCTAAAAAATAACATTTTAATTTTCAACTTAGGACCCTCCTAAAAATGAGACTTTAATTTTCAACTTAGGATCCTCCTGGCAAATGAAACTTTACTTTTAACTCAGACCCTCTTTGATAATGAGACTTCAATTTTTAACTCATGAACCTCTTAGAAAATGGGACTTTACTTTTCAACTCAACAACCTTCTAAAAAATGGGATTTTACTTTTCAAATTACGATCTTTGATGTATCTTATTTTGATGATGAGTAGATAACTACTAGGGACCAGGTCCCTAAATTTTTAAGGCAACAGTACAGTTGACATGCATCTGCACAGTTTTGTCCTATTATGTAACAAATATTGTAGGTGGTGCTTTTACTATTTGAGACACATGGTCTAATAGCATTTTAGCCCTAATCATATCAACTATAAAATAAAAAGGATGCTTCTTTGTTAACTGTTTTTTGCAGAATTTAAAATTAAAGAGTGAAATTTATGAGAGGTAAAAACTCAATCCAGTTGCACAAGTATAGCGCAGGTTCTTATTTCTTGTATGCAAAAAAAATGAGTGTTCTTGAGTGAGTCTTGAATAGTAATTGGATTACTCAAGTTATAAGAGTAGTGTTATTTTACTTTTGCTTTAAGAGAGCTTTGGCAGAGTTGAATTAGTCTAAAATTGGTTAGAGTTAATTGGTGTTGAGAGTTTTTTAGCAGAGGTTCTAAGGTAGACTTGTAGTAGAGTTATTATAAGTAGGAAGAACCTAGAGTTAGGTTCATTACAGACTGTAATCAGGAGTTTGATTATAGTGAATTTTTGGGTGCTTGTGAGGCCAAGCATGTTTTTTACTCCCTTGAGCAAAGGGGTTTCCACGTTAAATCTTGTGTTATTTATATTTCTTACAAGACCTGGTCCCTTATAGAGTGGTGTAACCCCTAAGGTTTCTACAATTGGTATCAGAGCTAGAACACTCTAAAAGATTCATACCTAGAGTGATTTTATTTACATTGTTTCTCTACCTAACCTAGAAGAAGGGCAATCTACCAGTAGGCCATCTAGATTTTAATGAGCTATACTATCGGTGGTAGAAAACCAGGATGTTTGACTTCACTATTGCTAAGGGTAGTAAAGTGATGGACATAATTCTTTATGGTCCTCATGTTCCTATTATAGAAGTCAAAGAAGGAGAGGTGACAAGAATGGTTGTCAAAATTGGGAGGGAGCTTAATGATAAAGATAGAAAGAAGGTTGAAAAGAATTATAAGGACAAGAAATTGATAGGTTGTGGTATAAGGTCTAATGAATACATCAAGATTTTTGTATGTGAAAGTGCTAAGAAATCTTGGACTACTTGAAAACAGCTCATGAGAAAACTACATGAAGGATTCCAAAGTTGACATGATGGCTGCACGTATAAAACCTTCACTATGAAAGGAGAGTTAATACAAAAAATGCATACAAGATTCACTTCTATCACAAATAAGCTACACTGCCTAGGAGAGGTGATTCTACTATATAAGCAAGTGAGGAAGATTCTTGGGGTTCTACCAAAATCCTGGGAAAGCAAAGTAGATGCTATTACTGAAGCAAGGAACCAGAAAACTCTCACAATGAATGAGATTATTGGAAATATAAAGACTCATGAACTCCAGAAACATCAAGAACAAGAGAAGAATGAAGGAAAAAGGAAAAAATCTCTGGAACTGAGGGTACTAAATTTAGACTCTAATGAAGTAGATACTGATGTTATCTATTTGGAAAAAAGAATTGTGAGAGATATGAAGAAAAATGGCAAGTTTAAAAATATGAAAGTCCTGACCATTTCATTAAGGATTGTCCAATGCAAAAACTGGACTATCAGGAATATCTCAATACTGGTGGTGACAAAGGAAAGAATAGGGACTGGGTCCCTGTAAAATTAAGAATAAAGGTTGCAGTTAATTATGCAGTAAGGCAGGCTCTTGCAATATGCAAAGATTCCTCTAATGAATCTGAGGAAGGTAGGACGGAGGATGATGTTTCCATACCAGCAGTGGAGGATGAGAAAGTGACCTTTGATTCCATATTTGCATTTATGGCAAACACTGAAGATGAAGAAGAAAATGAGGTAACACTTTCTAATATTAAATAAAACTTACTTAATAGAAAAATAAAAGATTTCCATTATGTTGATTGGTTCCATGTGTGAAATACCTAATGAAAAAAATACTTTAGAAGAAAAGGTAGAAAGTCAAGATATTGAGTTGATTGCTTTAACTCTGTAGATATCTGAAATTGAGAAGCAGGTTGCAAAGCTGAAATCTAAAAATCTAAGATTAGTTAATCAACGGGAGGAAGCTAATAGCGCCTGTGATAAAGTGAAGAATAATGCTCTAGAAGGAAAGATAGAAGATCAGGAACTTGAATTGATATCTTTGACCCTCCAGATATATGAAACTGAGCAACAGGTTGCTACACTTAAATTTGAAAATTTAAGCTTGGTGAGTCAACTGGAGATAGTAGATGCTTCTAAAAGTAAAGGGAAGAAATAAACATCAAAGTTTTTGGTTGAGCTTGAAGAAAAAAATTAAGGATTCCCAAAATCATCTTATATCTATACTCTAGAAGAATGAGGAGTTTGAGAGGGACCTGGTCCATCAAAGAAAAAATCTTTAAAAATCCCTACTATGGACTACATTCTCTTAGATCATTTTTAACTTAACTAGTCAAGGTGATAATAATGGGAAAAGTGTTGGTTATCAAGAAGGAACCCAAGTTCATGGGTCTCAAGGAAAGGTTGATCATGATGCTAAGAACAAGGTCCACAAGCCTCTACGCACTCATTATGGAAGAGATAGGCACATAAAGAAAAATTATCAAAGATGGATTAGAGATAGAATGAATGGTTCCAGGTATATTCAGCAAGGAAATGCTCATTCTATGGGTTTCAAGCCTCAAAAACTTATGAAAAGAAGCTCTCCACCTAGATGGGACAAAAGGGATTTGATCACACCATTGTCCTCTTATTGGGAGCTCAAACTCAAGTGGGTTCCCAAATTTAACTTGTGATCATGGTTCTAGTTATGAGAAAGGGGATTGTAGTCAGAAATGGTTCATTAATAAGTACTCAAAGTTTAATTCTGGAAAGTTTGATTGTTCTCTCTCTCAGGACACTTCAGGTGGAATTGTCTTATTTTTAAATGCTTGATTTACAAGGACATGGTCCCTAGTAAAACAAAGTTGAAATTCTCAAAGTAAGAAATGCAGGGAGCTTCTTATTAGTCAGAAAAGCTATTGATCCCTAGTGGTAGTAAAGTCTTAGAAATTAAAAGAATATATTCATGATGATGGTGAAAGGCTAAAAAGTGCAAATAAGAATGATGTTAATTTAAAATGCTAGCCCCTGATCCCAGGTTTAGTACAAGACCAACAAGAAATGGTCATATCAGAATTCTCAGCGACCTGGTCCCAAAAGAAATTCAACTCAAAAGGAGGATCTTGAGGTAGTGTGAATGAAGAAAAGACTTACACCTAGATCTCAGAACTAATGTTTTATATCTTAATAGTTCTAAAAAGGGAGTGTGATGCGGATAAAAATGTGAAACAAGCAATGATTTGATTGACTTGTCCTAACATGTGACTAAGTGTATCTCCTCAAAATTTGGCTATGTTCAAGAGGCATGTATCCTTGGTAGAATAGGTACATGTTGGTCTAACTCAGTATTATACCCTTATAGGTATACACCCATAGGAATAACTTTGGAGGAGAAAAATATGACATTCACAAAATCAAAGATTCACTCAAAGAAAGAGAGGGACCTAGTCCTTTCTCACAGATTAGTGTCATGAATGCACATTTTTTGTTTGTTCTAAGTAGATAAAGCAGTATCCTATCTCTCTTTCCATGTTTGAAAAATTGTCTTCTTCAAAAAGAAAGGATGAGTCATCCATGAATTAAACATAATCACTTCCAATTATATTAGAAACCCTATCTATGTTTGCTCCTTTCTCTATTTCTAGGGATACCCATTCCTTCTCTTATTTTTTAAGGAAAAAAGGGAAGAAAAATCTATTCACAAACACTTTGCTATGAAAATGGCTACCAATTCCTCATTATCATGTCTTCTTAAGGAAACTGAGCTTCTCATTATTGAAAATCCTTCCTCAAATCTCCCTTGAAAACAACCTTTGTTTCCCACTCCTACGAAGCCAAGCCCCCATTCACTCAAGTTGTTGATGAAGAACTATCCCTGAGCCATCAAAACTTTTTTAATAAGACACTGATGGATAATTCCTGGGTGGGTGAAAATTTCATCTTCCTATTAAATAGCCCAGGAAAGAGTATATTTTCTCCCCAAAACATAATATTAGTAAAACACCAAAATATTTTGGAGAAAAGTCTCAAAATTTTACTAAAAAAAGGATACTTCTAAGGGACCTGGTTTGAAGAAGAGGAAAGTAGTTGAAAGAAAATCTGGGATCACCTATAGTAGAAGGAAAAATGGAGAGATAAGTGAGGTTGTGTCTAAGAAAGTGAAAAATAGATTCTTGAAGAATCAAAAGGTATTCACTGGAAGGATTTTTGACACAAGTGTGTTAATGGAACCTAGAATGTTGGAGTTAGTTAAGATGGTAAAACATCAAGGCTTGATTTATCTCTTAAAAGGACCTATTCCTACTATTTTGATGAGATAGTTAGGAAATTTTATTCCATATTGGATTTCTCAGAAGATGGGTTAAATCTGACTGCACAGGTCAAAGGAAAGAAACTAAAGATGAATGAAATGTTATATTCCCATCTTTTTGATATATAAAATTGGAACAAATCACAAATGTAGTCTTTTTTTATCACGCTTTCTTGTCGGAATTCGTAGGGTAGCCTGCGTCCTTTTCTTGCTGCGGCCCTTTGAACTTTCTTCGCATGCTTGAGCGTATCCCCTTTCTATTAGTAAGGTTGTCAAATTTTCTTTAGTTCCTTTATGAATATAATATAAATAATGGTACTCGATGCTCTGGCTTGAAAAAAGCCTCTTTGATGGTTTATTGCTCAAGGAACTTAGTAATGACATGATAAGGGAGAATAAAAGGAGAATTGACTTTAGGATATGATATTTATACCTTTTGAAGGTCAGGGCATCATGAGATAGGGTATAGACTATAAAAAAAAGTCAAAATATATCCCTTTTAAAATGTTGATAAATATATTAGGATTTTATTCCATGTGTTGTTCCACAAACCATAGATCACTTTTGTGAGTCTTGTTTTGAGCTATATATGCCTGAAAGATTTTTCCTAGGATTATGTAATGAATTTTTTATTTGAATTCACAAATCATGGAATATTGTTCACAGTTTGTGCTATCATCCATGATCTCCTGAGGCAAAATTTATCTTTGTATTTGAATCACAAAAGAATTCCACAATCATGGACTCTGTTTTATGACTCGTGAACCTTTTTATAGGAACTTGCATTGAAATGCCAAATTTTTGGATGTAGTTCCACATTTGTTTTCATAATCCCTGAACTAAGATCACGGATCATGGTTTCTTCCTTGGGAACCTAAAAGCATTCATTTTTGTGAACTAGTTTCATGGTTGCAAGCACGAGTCATAGTTTTGAATCACAAATCGTGGTTCCCCTCATAGAAGTCTGAAAATGTGTGATTTCATTTTAACTAAGCTAAGTGCTAAATAAACATGGATTAAAGTTCTAAGGTGTTACACAAGAAACAAGAAAAAGACTTAAAAAGTACCATAATAACAACATACGCAGTATATTCCCACAAAGTGGGGTCTAGGAAGGGTAAGTGTAAGCAGTTTATATTTCTACCTCAGAGGTAAGGTAGAGATGCTATTTTCAATAGACCCTTGATAAAAGACTTAAAAATTATTTAGAAGAATAAAAATCAGGAAAAAATAATTTAATGAAGCTACGTATTCTAACATAAAAAGATCAAAAATCCATGAGAATGACAAAGCATTGTATCCTCTCTTATATATAACATAAATATAAATATTTTTTCACTCAACATAATATTGGCTTCAGTTTATTTCGATTATTGATAAAGAGAGTCCCTGAACCAGGTTGAAGATACATGTTTCAACATCCAGATTTCATCTTGCCAAAGGATTCTATAAAATAAAGGTGTCTCAAGAATAAAAGATCAGGTAGTCTATATAACACATATCTAGGACAAGAGTTGAAAAATATAAGACTTGAGGCCACCCCCTGGATATCATACGGTGCTTGGGACTACAAGTATCCCAAAGCTAACCCATGATATATATTTAGTACTAAATCAAAACAAATTTATTTAAGACATGAGCAAAGAATTTAGTTTAATAATATGGATTTAATTAGATAAATAATATCAGTAAAGCAATATGAACCAAACATCAACTGAACACATGAATATATGAAATCAACTGATAAGTCTTGACAAGCCTCTTAATAAACTAAAGAGCCACTGAGATAGACCCCAGCCGACCCAAGAGAAAAACTTAAAGTCTAAACATAACTAAACTATTGGAAGTTAACATAATATAGGTCATCTTAAAATGAGGAATCACCAACTGACAGAAGGTAGGAAATGGTGATCCTAGCTAATCGTGATGCCGTGGACGAATACCAAAACCTACTTATGAAATAATATAGTCACAGAAATATATATATAGTTAGTAATTCTTGAATGTATAAAGTATATGGGGGTGATAGCAATAAGTAAAAATTAATATGTCATATTCTTAAAATATACATGCTAACTGTAGAAGATTCACCATGTTCATGAATAAAATAGAAAGCTAAAATATCATAAACCATAAGCAGTAAAGCATAATCTAGTAAAGCCAATGAGTTATTATACTTAGTTTTTGAAAATAATATTTCTGGCGAGATTCTTACAACCGAGATAAACCATGTGAGCAATATAGAGCCAATGCCTGACCAACATTGAGGAGGGTTGTTCTATACCTTGACATTGGTATAGAACCATAACTGTAGTGATCACTGAGCTGAGCCCATTTAGGAAAAAGAGGTACTCTCTAGTGAGGAGCTCTGTAACCTACAATGATACATAGTTTTTGGGAGTTTGGGTACATTAAACTCACCTCTCTTAGAGCTAAATACTACTCCCAAAACATATTAGTGCTTATAATTTATGAAATTCACCATAAAGTAAGCATAATTGTTTATAAGTCAAAAAACCAATCATGCTTCTATTGCTAAATCATTTTCATGAGTAAATATGTGAATTTCATATCATGTCTGAGATCATATGATCAAAACTAAAATTGTAATCATATTGTAATAGTCTGTTATATTAAACAGCAAGTTTGAATTGCTTGTAAACTCGATGAATCATGCTAAAATCATATACATTTACCAACTTATTGCATTTTATGTCAAGAACACTAAAATTCACTTCATTAGGTCACTGTATGAGTAAACACATGAGTAAATCATGAATTTTCATAAAAATATAGTTTAATTCATAAGAGAGCATCGTAGTCTAAAATCATGTAATGTGGGTATGAACATCAAATTCCAAATTCATATGAAAACTGAGTTTCCTGGCACAAGAATGAAAGTAAATCATTGTTCAAACCCCATATACTTGAATGATCTGAGGTGGATTTATGCACCCCACTGTTGTTATCCGAGCTTATTTAGCCTTGTTTTCAGAAAATTCGTGTGCTTAATGTGTTGTTAATGGTATACTTGAGAATTAAAGAGTTAAATTAATTGATTACAATTTTAATGTGTAATTCAAACAAGTTTGGATTAAAATTGGTCATTTAGAGTTCAAATGAGAAAACTAGTGTTACTAGTTTGAGCTACGTGTTGTTCTAGTTGATCTCAGTGGATTCTAGTGTTTTTAATAAGTTACTAATGGTATGATTGTATAATCTTTTGGGAATTTTTTTTTATCATTTTAAATGTTCAATTGGATCAATCCAAGAGTCAAAACACACAGATAAAGATTAAATGGACGAAGCTAGTTCTTAGATTAAGTTCTAATTCAAAGTTGTAGATTATGTGTTGTTTTGAACTCTAATTCATGGTGTTGAATGTTATAGGATGCTTTTTGAGTTGATGATGATGATATATGAATGATACAAAATCTGTAAATCAAGTGAAAACAACATCACAAGGCTTGTAATTAAAGGACGAAGGCATGGGACAAGATTTAGCATAAAATTGGACACTTTTTAGTGATGGCGCATCGCGGAGGCAAGCCACAGCAATTAGAGGCACGAAACAGCCTTGGATGCTGAATAAGGGACACAAAACAATGTGTAACAAAGATTATACTACTATTAGGAGGCACACCACCACGATAAGGGGTGCGACATCGACATGGGTCATTTTTTACAACTTTTGTCTTCTTATAAATAGGACACTTGAACTTGATGCTAAACACCTTGGATGACATTGAAACTTGGAGAGGGGCTAGTAAAAACTTCAATTAGGGTTTTTATCTATTTACTTAAGTTTTTAATAGATATTATCATGTATACATCTATAATTATTATGGTATTATCCATGAGCGGCCAAAAGCTCCTTTTTCGGGGTTAAAGCCAAGAACATTATTACTGTCGCTTTGAATTGATTTGGTTTTGTTTAATTATCATATTTGATTGTTTATTTATCCTTTTTATCATAATTTTAAGGATTATCTACCCTTATAATACATACATAGTCAATTTGTGAGCCTGGAAAGGGAAACAAGAAGATAAAACACGGGGATAAATAGAGTAGGATTATAACCTTCTACATAATGAAGTTGTAATTTGAAATTATGATTGGAATATACCTAAGTGTCCAATTTGATTCATTATGGGATGAAATGTAAATGTATTTATCTTATTTCTTGCATCCCCACTCAATAACGTAGCTGTGGGCTACGTTAGAGAGAGGATTAGAGGCTCGAAAGACCATAATCATAATATCAACCATGCAAAACATCAACCAAAATAAGTAACCTAATCAATGAAGTTTAATAGAATAGTTTGATTATCTGTAGAGCCTTAACCTTGGTTACCTTTCCTCTGATTGTCCAATCACTATATTATACCACATTATTTACTTTATTTTCAATTTATAACTCAAAAACTATTTTAGTTATGTTCGCACTGATTAATCTCAATAGTTAAAATATAATTGAATAGTTGTCAAAACAAGTCTCTGAGGGATTGATACTCAAATTTATTTAAGGCCCCTATATTACTTGGTGAGACCATGTACACTTGCCTGTACGCTTAGGCAAAACAAGTTTTTGGCGCCATTGTCGAGGACTTGTAATTTAGTAACTGCTTTAGTTCTAGTTTTTCTTCTTAGATTTCTTTAGTTTTTTTTTGTTAGTGTTGTTCTAACTTCGAAGAAAACAAGTTAATAGAATAGTAAGTTGGCAAGGGATGGGGAATTAGTTGAACCACCCGAACTTGAGCAATGCTTTCACTAATTGAGGAGAGAAGAAGTCCTTCTCTACTGTATGCCATAAATCAATGAAGAACAAGATATTACTGCTCCCATGGCTGAGGATCCACCAGCCCATAGGATAGTTCGCGAAGTGGCAATCCCACCTATGACAAATCTGGCATCCCCTATTTAAAAACTTACTACTAGATATAGATTCTAGCTAAAATAGAATATGGTGTAGCTTTTGATCAGTAGTGGACAGTTCACCAGTCTTTCACATGAAGATCCACAAGTCCACTTGCAGAACTTTTTTGATATTAGTGACATACTAATCCCTATAGGTGTGTCAACTGACTATGTGAGGCTGACACTTTTCCCTTTTTACTGTTGGGGAAAGTGAAGAAGTGGCTAAACGCTGAGTCGGCAAGATGAATCACAAATTGGGATAACTTAGTCTAGAAGTTCTTTATCCACTTCTTTCCATCTAGCATGACTGCGAGACTTTGCAGTGAGATTGTGAGCTTCAAATAGAGATTAGATAAAAACCTATTTCATGCTTAGGAGAGGTTCAAAGCTCTTCTTAGGGACTATCCATATACTCAATAGTCTAATGAGGTATTATCTCACACCTTTGTTGAGGCACTTGACCATAACATGAAAATTTTGCTAGATTTAGCTGCAGGTGGTCAAAAATTAGAGAAGATATATGATGAGCTATACATCTTTTTGTATCAGATTGGTCAAGGTAATCCAAATTGGCATGATGATACCTCCAGAGGCTCGATGAAAAAGGTTCTAGGTATGATTGAAGTTAACAGTATTACAGCCTTGGCCGCTCAACTTCAGCCATGCAAAATAAGATAATGACCCAATTAATCAAATTGGCTGTGAATCAAACTACAACTCAAGTGAATGAAGTGTAGCAGACCATAAGTTTATGCATGGTTTATGGCAATAGTGGTCACTGTACAGTTATGTGTGGTGCAAATTCGGAGTCAGTCATGTTTGTGGGCAATGCTCAAAGGCCAAATTATAGTAATGCCTATAACTAAAACTGGCTAACTCAGAAACCAAATCAATCTTGGAATAACCAACAATAACAGTTTTAGCAGCAGTAGCAAAACACACAGTCTAATAGCATAGAAGACATGTTAAAAAAGATCATGGCCACACAAGAACAAATTGGTATAGAACTCAAAAATAACAAGTAGTACAGAAGAATTTAGAGTATCAGTTGAGAAAAATACAACAGGCATAAAATTCCAGGCCTCAAGGTGGTTTGCCAAGTGATAATGAACCTCCTAAACAAGTAATGACAATCATTTTGAGAAATTGTAAGGAGATAAATAAAATGTCTTTAAATACAACTAAGGACATAGATACACTGTTGGTTACTCAATAGGAAGATGACAAAGTTGCTGATAATTTGAGAAAGTTTGAGTACTCAAAAAATAAAGTTGCTGAACAGGTTAAGGAGACACCACCACAACCATTTACATAAAGGCTTAGAAAAGCAAAGAAGGATGCATACTTTAAGAAATTCTTTGACACATATAAAGACATTCACATTAACATTTCTCTTTTAAATATTTTGCAGTGAGTGCCTAAGTATGCTAAGTACTTGAAGGACCTGGTCACTAATAAAGTTAAGTTGTAGGATGTGGATAAAGTAGCACTTATGTAAGACCCCACAAAATTCTCTCGTAGTATGAGCCTTAGAGTGTGTTTAGTAATGTGTTAATCTGGCCCTAAAAGGTTGAGAAGTGTCTTCCCAAGTGAGAAATATTTTTAACTGTGTATAATTTCCCTAATATCAACTCTTTTTCATTTAGTAAATTGAATAAACCTTCCATTGATACCAATTTTGTCAAAATTCGACATCGGACGAGGAAGTTATGACCATTTTACTAAGAGCTATCGGAACTGCCCAGGTGCAACAGACTGGTTGATGGACCGTCGATCTTGCGACGAACCATCACCCAAGCATTCAAACTAAGAAAGTAACTCTCTTTTTGGGCCTAAGTGCGATGGCTAGGATGATAGACCATCAAGGTTGCGACGATCATTGCTAGGACCGTCGTCGCTGAGGCAGTATGGCCTCATCCTGGCCAACGTACGATGGATGATCTAACGGATCATCGAGTTTGTGATGGACCATCGCTGAGACCGTTATATTGAGGTAGTGTATTATTTTTCTGATCGACGTGCAATAGATGACCCGATGGACCGTCAGACTAGCGACGGACCATCACTTCGACCATTACAGTCCTCGATCAGTAATTTTATGTTAATTTTTTTAAAAGGAAATTTTCATCTTTTCCCTCTCTTTTCAACCACTATTTATACCCGATCAAGGCTCACAACTTCATTTTATCCTCTTCAACATCAAAAGCTAAGGTTTCTACAAAATCAAAACCCGTTTTTCTTCTTCAAGAAAAATCAAGAGAAATAAAAAAATTAAAATCCCTCCAAGAGCCTTCAAGAAAGAGTTTTCTAAGGTATGTAGATGTTGATTCTTGGGTCTCTTTCACCCAAAAAGCTCAAGACTCCTTTTCAAAATTCAAAGCTTCTTATGTTTATGAGTTTTCATGATTCATGTGAATTGAAATTGAAGTTGATGCTATTATTGAGTTTTAATTCATGTTTGTTTACAAGGTTTTCAAGCTTTGACCCTAGTATGTGATATTCATGGGATGTTCATAATAAACCCTCTTCAATTTTCTTGTTAAGTGATGTGTTGTTGTCAATTAAGTGTAGAAATTGTTGAATAAGCAAAGCATGCTCCCCATATGTTTGATAAAATGCTTACGTGAAAGAATTAGAGCCATTATAGACTGTGGACTTGAAATCCCCAATTGTATGCAAACCTTTACATGCTAAGTATTTGTTGAAAAGCCTTAGTGAATGAACTGTGATATGATAGCATGAAATTCCCTAATTATGTGCTCTTCGATACATACTAAGACTTTAATATATGTTGAGTGTTTGATGTAAGACCTTGTTCAAAGGAGTATAAGCCAATAGCATGTCTCCCTATACTATCACATATTTATGATTTCTAATTACTTGAAGAGATTCTTTAGTGATTGTGATGGTGAATGAATGTCCATGGTCTTGATTATTCAAGAATAGTTATGTTTTACTTTTAAGTTATCGAATCCTGGGGTAATTATACCCAATAAATTAGCTGTAGTCTAGAGCCCATGTTCGTTTCCTCGATAGACTCAGTTAATCCACGATTCTCAGAAGTCAATGAGTTATAGAACTCTGTACTCTCAGATAGATACAGAACTTAAGTAATCTCAGTAATCTCAGTAATCTCAGTATCACTAGTATTCTAGCCTCAGTTCAGTACTCAACTCAGATCTGGTAGTATTCGAGTGTTTAGTTCAGACCTCAGTATTATTGGAGTAATCTTTTCAGAGCTCAATATTATTTTTTTAGATAATGAGATTTAGTAATATTCTATCAGATATGGAACCAAGTGAGTTTAGCTTAACCCATCATTCGAGAAACATGATCAGTATTAGATTCAACTCAATTTAAGTTCAGTTAAGAATCAGTTTAGAGTCTTTCAGTTGGGAGTAGGAGCTAGCACCGAGCAAGTGCAGGGATGGCGGCTCCTCATTAGAGAGGAAGAGTCGTTAGGAGCAATCCCTGAACTCCAGAACTACATAGCCAGCGTAGGAGTAGGAGTCACCCATTAGAATAAGGCTTGACTATTATACTGCCTTAGGCTTGACTTCCTATGAGGGTCACCCATTAGAGAGGCTTGACCAGGGTAGAGGTCTTTATCTGTGGCATAGTATTGACACCCTTCCAGCTGCGGTTACAGGTCGGACCCCACCAGTTCAGATTCAGGGCATATCAGTTAAGTGAGAACTCCCACAGTTGCAGTTTCAATATCAATCTTCAGAGTAGAACTCAAAAATCAGGACTGTCAGATACAGCCACCTATCTCAGTAAGGAACTCAAATAGTTC